>NC_058082.1:67973597-68273597 GCF_014858855.1 Bufo gargarizans | reverse complement strand
ATAGCATTGGGGCCAGTGTGCGCACCCCCCCCCCCCCGATCATCGGTGGCAGCGGAGTAGAAGATTTTCATACTTACCTGGCTGCTGGCTGCTGCGATGTCTGCGTCCGGCCGGGAGCTCCTCCTACTGGTAAGTGACAGCAATGCGCCGCACAGACCTGTCACTTACCAGTAGGAGGAGCTCCCGGCCGGACACAGAGATCGCAGCAGCCAGCAGCCAGGTAAGTATGAATCTTCTACTCCGCTGCCACCGATGATCGGGGGGGGGGGGGGGCACACTGGCCCCAATGCTATTATTACAATAGAGGGAGGGAGGGGGGGGGGGGTTGGGGGGGCGCGCACACTGTCCCCAATGCTATTATTACAATAGAGGGAGGGAGGGGGGGGGGGTTGGGGGGGCGCGCACACTGGCCCCAATGCTATTATTACAATAGAGGGAGGGAGGGGGGGGGGTTGGGGGGGCGCGCACACTGGCTCCAATGCTATTATTACAATAGAGGGAGGGAGGGGGGTGCGCACACTGGCCACCAACGAGTTAACAACAGGGGAGGGGGGCCCACTGGCCACCAATGAGTTAAAAACAGGGGGGGGGGTCTGCCCCCTGCTGCCTGGCAGCACCTGCCAGGCAGCAGGGGACAGTCATGTACACAGTTTTTTTGTATATTCTAACCTGAAGCGTCTCCATCACCATGGGAACGCCTCTGTGTTAGAATATACTGTCGGAAATGAGTTTCACGATGTAGCTCATATCCGACAGTATATTCTAACATAGAGGCGTTCCCATGGTGATGGGGACGCTACAAGTTAAAATATACCATCGGATTGGAGAAAAATCCAATCCGATGGTATAACAGAACTCCAGACTTTACATTGAAAGTCAATGGGGACGGATCCGTTTGAAATGGCACCATATTGTGTCAACATCAAACGGATCCGTCCCCATTGACTTGCATTGTAATTCAGGACGGATCCGTTTGGCTCCGCACGGCCAGGCGGACACCAAAATGACTTTTTTTTCATGTCCGTGGATCCTCCAAAAATCAAGGAAGACCCACGGACGGAAAAACGGTCACGGATCACGGACCAACGGAACCCCGTTTTGCGGACCGTGAAAAAAAACGTCCGTGTGCATGAGGCCTATGTCTGTGGAGGCTCCAATCCTGGTTTTGGCTCACTGATGGAAATCACTGACCAAAACACTGACATGTGAATGAGGCTTAAAGGTGTATAAAAGGTGTATAAAAGGTGAGACATTGTCGTAAGTTCTCTGGCAGGTTCTGGCAGTAAAGTAAACTGGAAGGTAGCCAAAGCTTGAAAGAGGAGGTGACCCCAGCACA
This sequence comes from Bufo gargarizans, assembly GCF_014858855.1. Lineage (NCBI taxonomy): Eukaryota > Metazoa > Chordata > Amphibia > Anura > Bufonidae > Bufo > Bufo gargarizans. Next base: position 68,272,261 of record NC_058082.1, on the reverse strand, counting down.
GGAATCTTGCATTATGAGCTTCAATGCTAAATGGCACTTTGAAAGCAACCATACTGCTAATGTGGCCCTTGGTGAAAATGAGCTGGACACCACTGCAGTAGTCCAATAGTTCAACTACAATGGCCACAACAACAGGGTCAATGTTAACCCATAGAAATAGAGCTTTATGTAAATGGTACATGTTTAGAGGCACAAAAAACCTTAATGGGGTGTTTTAGATTATTAGCCTATACAGAAGAATGAAGGGACAGAGGAGCTCAGTATCCTCATTGGCATACTATGTAATAAGAGGTAAAATATATGAATTAATAAGGTTAACTCCTTACTAAGATCCAAAAATGAGGTTATAGCTCATGAAACAAATTATAAGTGACACTTAAACAGGATGTTGACTGAGACGCATCCTGCTTAATCTATCCTTTATGGCATCTGATTTATCTGTTACACTACTGCCAAATCCCTGAGAGCAATCCCATTGACAGACTCTCCACAGAGAATCGTATATGACTGCAATGGTACCCATGTGGTCTGAGCCAATAACTCCAGCAAGTGAATATCATGCCAGACATAATAAAGTTTTATTAAAATTTTTACTTAAAAGTGCCGGCAATGCCATAAATGCTTTTAGCTAGATGAGAAAAATGGAAATGCAGATATTCTGCCAAAAGAGAAAGAGATAAGTAGACATATTGTAAAGTTTCTTTAATCTGCCATTGGCAGGGGAAGACTGAAAATGTAACCCCTTTAGGACACAGCAATATTTCACTTTAAGGACCAGGCCATTTTTTGCAAATCTGACCAGTGTCACTTTATGTGGTGATAACTTTAAAATGCTTTGACTTATCCAGGCCATTCTAAAATTATTTTTTCGTCACATATTGTACTTCATGACACAAAGTTACAAAGCAAGGGTTAACAGCCAAACCAAACTCAATATTTATGGCTCTGATTCTGTAGTTTACAGAAACTCCCCATATGTGGTCGTAAACCGCTGTATGGGCACACGGCAGGGCGCAGAAGGTAAAATATGCCATACGGTTTTTGCAAGGCAGATTTTGCTGGACAGTTTTTTTTACACCATGTCCCATTTGAAGCCCCCCTGATGCACCCCTAGAGTAGAAACTCCAAAAAAGTTACCCCATTTTAGAAACTACGGGATAGAGTGGCAGTTTTGTTGGTACTATTTTAGGGTACATATGATTTTTGGTTGCTCTATATTACATTACGGCCTCTCCATAACTTGTGTGGATCCTCTGCCAGTTCTCGATGTAAGACCGCTTCCTAGCGTGAGCTGGGAGAAGTTGTAGATCGCAGCGAAACTATCTGTTGCGCCACAATGTGCGCCTGAAATACGCCTAATATAGGTATATTTCAGCTTAATAAATGAACCCCTATATATATATATATATATACACAGTACAGACCAAAAGTTTGGACACACCTTCTCATTCAAAGAGTTTTCTTTATTTTCATGACTATGAAAATTGTAGATTCACACTGAAGGCATCAAAACTATGAATTAACACACATAGAATTATATACATAATAAAAAAGTGTGAAACAACTGAAAATATGTCATATTCTAGGTTCTTCAAAGTAGCTACCTTTTGCTTTGATTACTGCTTTGCACACTCTTGGCATTCTCTTGATGAGCTTCAAGAGGTAGTCACCTGAAATGGTTTTCACTTCACAGGTGTGCCCTGTCAGGTTTAATAAGTAGGATTTCCTGCCTTATAAATGGGGTTGGGACCATCAGTTGCGTTGTGGAGAAGTCAGGTGGATACACAGCTGATAGTCCTACTGAATAGACTGTTAGAATTTGTATTATGGCAATAAAAAAGCAGCTAAGTAAAGAAAAACGAGTGGCCATCATTACTTTAAGAAATGAAGGTCAGTCAGTCCGAAAAATTTGAAAAACTTTGAAAGTGTCCCCAAGTGCAGTCACAAAAACCATCAAGCGCTACAAAGAAACTGGCTCACATACGGACCACCCCAGGAAAGGAAGACCAAGAGTCACCTCTGCTGCGGAGGATAAGTTCATCCAAGTCACCAGCCTCAGAAATCGCAGGTTAACAGCAGCTCAGATTAGAGACCAGGTCAATGCCACACAGAGTTCTAGCAGCAGACACATCTCTAGAACAACTGTTAAGAGGAGACTGTGTGAATCAGGCCTTCATGGTAGAATATCTGCTAGGAAACCACTGCTAAGGACAGGCAACAAGCAGAAGAGACTTGTTTGGGCTAAAGAACACAAGGAATGGACATTAGACTAGTGGAAATCTGTGCTTTGGTCTGATGAGTCCAAATTTGAGATCTTTGGTTCCAACCACTGTGTCTTTGTGCGACGCAGAAAAGGTGAATGGATGGACTCTACATGCCTGGTTCCCACCGTGAAGCATGGAGGAGGAGGTGTGATGGTGTGGGGGTGCTTTGCTGGTGACACTGTTGGGGATTTATTCAAAATTGAAGGCATACTGAACCAGCATGGCTACCACAGCATCTTGCCGCGGCATGCTATTCCATCCGGTTTGCGTTTAGTTGGACCATCGTTTATTTTTCAACAGGACAATGACCCCAAACACACCTCCAGGCTGTGTAAGGGCTATTTGACCATGAAGGAGAGTGATGGGGTGCTGCGCTAGATGACCTGGCCTCCACAGTCACCGGACCTGAACCCAATCGAGATGGTTTGGGTTATGTTATGTTATGTTATGTTACTAAGTCCTTGTATAGCGCTCTAGAGGAACTCAATCCGATCGAAGCGCTTGTCGACGGCTATATTGGTGGGCCCCTCGTCATCCTACACAAAAAGCCAGGTCTTAACCAACTTCCTAAATTCCAGGTAATTTGATGTTGTTCTAATGAGCTGGACCGCAGAGTGAAGGCAAAAGGGCCAACAAGTGCTAAGCATCTCTGGGAACTCCTTCAAGACTGTTGGAAGACCATTTCAGGTGACTACCTCTTGAAGCTCATCAAGAGAATGCCAAGATTGTGCAAAGCAGTAATCAAAGCAAAAGGTGGCTACTTTGAAGAACCTAGAATATGACATATTTTCAGTTGTTTCACACTTTTTTGTTATGTATATAATTCCACATGTGTTAATTCATAGTTTTGATGCCTTCAGTGTGAATCTACAATTTTCATAGTCATCAAAATAAAGAAAACTCTTTGAATGAGAAGGTGTGTCTGTACTGTATATATATATATATATATATATATATATATATATATATATATATATATATATATATATATATATATACATACCAAATCATTAAGACAATCTTGCTGAGAAATGAGCCAGAAAGAGTCAGAAAGCTGAGAAAAGCATCCATGCTCCATATGGCCTTGGTTCTCTGGGAGCCTGTACATTGATTTCCATGTATGTACAGTAGTTCCCACTCTGGAAACCATATATCCGGTAAAAGTAGGCATTTATTTTATGATGTCTATATTGATAATTCCAGTCACAATAACTCAAGCAAAGTTCTCATTCCAGTGAGGGAATGAGAATGACAATGAGAATGACAATGGCAATAACTCAGGTAAAATTCTCATTCCAGGAGGGAGTCTTTAGGGTAAATTACACAGGAATACCGTAAGCAGAATAGCTCTCCTTCAGAAGGAAGAAAACTGTTTCACTAGTGCCACCTATAGGTGCCTACCCTCTCTGTTAAAGAGGTGATGCCATGAGAAGTATAACTATGGAATACATAGTGTATTCCAAATAGAGTATTATGGCAATATACATGCAATAATAAATATGATTAATTTTTGTATGCACCTTAGATTTTTCTCTCTGGTAGAGCCCTCTAAATTGAAACAACCTGGGTTTCAATTCAACCTAGGGCAACATCTGCATGGACTCTGTATCTTCTCCCTATCTTTGTGTGGGTGTTCACACTCCTAAAACATGCTGTTGATTTAATTTGGAATTTAGAATGTGAGTCCCACTGGGGACAGGGACCGATGTGAGTGATGATCTACTATGTGTACAGCACTACGAACTATGTTGGCGGTGTTTAAGATTAAAATTAATAATTGTCTATATATGTGTATATAGCGACTCACGTGTTTGGTCTCTGTACTTAGGTGCACCGTTAGTGGACTACCCCAAGGTCCAAAATGTAATAGATAAGGTCTAATCCATGAGCAATGGTTCTATAATTCCAGAAATGGTCAGTATTTTATATATAAATAAATACCAAGTGAACTAACAGGCACTCAGTCACCGGGAGCTGCATCACGGACGATTATTTATTATATTCAAATGTATATCAACACATAAAATATAAAAAAATATAAAAATGTGGCTCAGAGAAATAATTATACAATAAAATAGTTTCTTTCAAAGCAAACACATAGGGTAATATTTTTCGTTCCACCTCTGCAACAATGATGTAAGCTACAAGTATTTCTGTGCCAACCCAAAAACAAAACCAATAACCCCAAAGAAAAGTGGGAGACACACATATAAAATATATGTAATTTATTAAGACATGATCACATAACAATAGTGTAGACTTGTGCCTTATGTCTCATATATTGTTTGTTATGTGATCAAGTCTTAATAAATTACATATATTTTATGTGTGTCTCCCACTTTTCTTTGGGGTTATTGGTTCTGTTTTTGGGTTGGCTCAGTATATTATACTAGACCCCAGTGTTATCTACACATTATATGTGAGTTTTCTCTTATAGGTTGGTCTACAATTATTTCTGTGACTGAGGAGGACAGAAAACCGCCCCATGGATTATTGACACTGCTATATAATAGATACCAAAATAACTCCTATTATTCTACACATATATAGTATAATATTCCCCTTGTAAACAAAATGGCACATAAATGGTAGGATGAGACGGTTTTCCTGTCCACCTCAGTGTAGATGGTGTAGTAGAGAAGGACAGGAATCCGTCCCCATCCAATACTGCACAGCTTACTAAATCCAGAAGATAAAAATGTGATTAGTGCCCCTGCTATTTCTATTTCATTCGGTATATATACATCAATCAAATATCCTTCCCAAAGAAAAATCTATATTTAATGATTGTCATTATATCAATAGTTCCTGAATCCCTCTGTCCCCCTAAGCAATGGTCATGATTCTGAACCTATTTTAATCCGAACAGTTCATAAATCAATAGGTATAAGTGATCTAAAAAAAAAAAAAATGTCCATGATTATTAATAAAAATAAAAATGGTCCAACGCAGTTTTATGAATCAGTGTACATAATACTTGATTAAACAACTTCATCCAAGTGTAGTTAATCAATCCTCATAATTTATGTTATATGGGTATTATGTCCTTATTCAATGTGGGTGGCAGTACAAATAGCGACTTGATCTCTTCGGTTGCTATATTTTATAAAATGTCTACCATTCTTTACTACAGAGAGTAAAATGTTACCACATTGTCTCGTTTCTCCGGAAAGCATCTTTCAGTTGAGCGATATTCCACTCATTGATAGAAGCGTCCGACTCCCCTTATCGCAGCTAGTGTCTGCCCTTGTCCGGCGTCCCACGTGGTCGCTCTGTATTAGGTCTCCGTTATAGCGCACTGTAACTTAAGGAGCTTCAGAGTTATAAGGGTTCAGCGGTCGCACTGCTGGGTCCAATGGCACATAACAATTGTGTCGGGGGTCTTTCTGGATTGCAGTAGTACACTGGATTGCCTAGAACACTTATGCACATTGATTTATGAACTGTTCGGATTAAAATAGGTTCAGATTAATGACCATTGCTCAGGGGGACAGAGGGAATCAGGAACTATTGATATAATGACAATCATTGAATATAGATTTTTCTTTGGGAAGGATGTATATTTATATCAAATGAAATAGAAATAGCAGGGCACTAATCACATTTTCATCTTCTGGATTAAGTAGCTGTGCAGTATTGGATGGGGATGGATTCCTGTCCTTCTCTACTACACCATCTACACTGAGGTTGCATGGGATAGGCATAAGGCCATCCTTCATATAAGATGGGTACAGGGGCTATCCATAGTATTCAGTATATTGGGCAGACTAGATGGGCCAAATGGTTCTTATCTGCCCACACATTCTATGTTTCTATGTTTCTATGAGGTGGACAGGAAAACCGTCTCATCCTACCATTTATGTGCCATTTTGTTTACAAGGGGGATATTATACTATATATGTGTAGAATAATAAGAGTTATTTTGGTATCTATTATATAGCAGTGTCAATAATCCATGGGGTGGTTTTCTGTCCTCCTTAGTCACAGAAATAATTGTAGCCCACATCATTGTTGCAGAGGTGGACCGAAAAATATTACCCTATGTGTTTGCTTTAAAAGAAAAACTTTTATTGTATAATTATTTCTCTGAGCCACATTATTATATTTTTTTATATTTTAAGTGTTGAAATACATTTGAATATAAATAATTGTCCGTGATACAGCTCCCGGTGACTGAGTGCCTATTAGTTCACTTGGTATTTATCTATATATAAAATACTGACCATTTCTGGAGTTATAGAACCATTGCTCATGGATTAGACCTTCAGTATGAGAAAGTAAAGGAACAGTAGTTCTCTGCACTAAAGAAATAAAAAGCCAAGTCCTGAAAAAGATAAAAATAAAACTTAAAAAGGCTGGTACTTTCAATTTAAGGGGAGAGGTATTGGGTGCTACCAGAGAGAAAACCAATTGGCGGTCCGCCTTCTCCTGCATTCAGAGGTGGACTAAGATGCTCAATAGCTTCCCTGCACCATTCCCACTCAATGCTGGCACAGTGATCTCATAGAGAAGCAAGTGAAGCAGTCCAGATACCCTAAATTTATTTATTCCTACTTATAAATTCACTGAAATATATAGCTATCTATCTGTAGACAGTGGAGAAGGAAATTGTTTGGGTATTACATACCATATGTAACCTCTGGGGCTATATGTAAGGGATAATTTTCTGTGAAGGGGAGGAAGGGGTTAACAAGAGCTAATTGCTGTGGGTCCTGGGAAATTTAAGCCCTTGATAAGCTGCTGCCCACCACAGAAAGGGAAGCAAGTCCTCCAGATAAGTAAATAAAAACTATTTTAAATTCATAGGACAACCCTTCAAATTGCCATCCTTAAAGGGGTGTCTCATCTGGGTCAATGGGGGCATGTTGCATTCGCTAGGATATGCCCCCATTGTCTGATAGGTGTGGGTCCCACACCTATCTCCTAAATGGAGCCCCGAAAGTGGTGAAGGGCACATTGCGCATGTTAAGCTGTCCTCCATTCATTTCTATGGGTTTTATGGGCTCTGCTATTTTCGTTATTTCCATAGAAATAAATAGGTGAGGTGGCCCATCATGCACAGTGCACTCCCATTCACTTCTATGGGGAGAGAGGTCAGTGGTGACCGGACCAGAGTCCTCCAGCCACCAGTTTTGGGGTTCTGTTCTCATTATAAGTGAGCTCCCCAGTGGTGGAACCCACAACTATCAGACAATGGGGGCACACAGGAAAATACCTTCATTTAAGAGGATTTTTTTGGAGGGGGCCATTTTTTTTTTTACATAGAAAAATAATGGAATAAAAAAACACTATTGACACATCTCACCAGTTCCTCAGTGGTCATTTCCTGTCCGTCAGGCAGCACCAGGAAGTAGAGTAGTAATCCAAGAAGTGTCAGAAAAGGAGCAGCAGGGAAATCAATGAGGTGTCATTTCTATAAAAAAAATACAGATTTGACAAACCCTTTAATCTTGTATTAGTTTAAAACACAAAAAGCAGCTCCTTTTCATTAGTTGTATTAGCTCTGATATAATCGAATAGAAAGCCCTGACTCCTCCAATAATTTAACAACCAGGAATACAAAACTATGTCCCAAAGCCAAGACTCGTCTGCGCGATCACACAGCACTAGCTCTGCTGTACGGTGTCACGGCTGAGGATGGGGAAAACCCTCAGCTGTGCGGTATCAGAAGGCGGATGGTCAATGCCAGGCCAGGACAGGAATCAGGGAGCAGGTCACCTCCTACACATCCCTAATTCTGACCCTGTCTCCTATCCGTATGAGCCAACCCTGAAGGTAGGAGGGCTCATACTCTGTAACCTGATATTCCTGCTAGCTCTCAGGGTGGCACTGGACTAGAAGCAGGGTAAGACGACCTGTTACTCCTAGACACGGAGGGACAGGAGTCTCACTGGCCAAGCTACATAGAAAGGGGAACATGAACAGACATATGGCAATGACAGGTAAGTGAGACAAATACCACACTTACCTGCCACAGACACACAACCTGGAACTCAAGTACAAGTGCTGCTGTCCAGAACAACACAAAGGACACAGCACACCACAGACATCACACGGGAACCCAGGAAACCATATGCTGCAATAACAAGGAGACCAAACAAACATCTTCTAAACACCATACGTGAACTTATGACCACAAGGGTGGCCCCCACTGGCAGATGTAATAACACAGGAGGCTGCTCCAGCTAACCATGGCTGAAGTACCCCTCAGACTAGAGATATACACTGAGGCTTTATAGGCCCAAGTAGCCACACCCACACAGACGCACCCAGTGTTCACACACACAGAAGGGATTTAACCCTTCCAACACCAGGCAAGGGAAGACGGCCACTTAAAGGGGAAGTACACACATAAACATACACTTTACCTGTTGCCGCGGGCAACGGCATGCGTGGCAACCATGTCCTGGGGATCAGCCGTAGGGCTGAGATACTGCCACCACATGCACACAACACCACACGTTGCCACGGGCAACCAAGTGAAGGAAAGGGTCACAAAACACACCATAGGCCATGACATACGGCCGGGAAAACACACATTTTAGCTGAGAACAAAATGTTCCATATTTGTCCATTGGCTTCCAATAATGACTAGGTTGTGCCTCCTGCTAGGTAATGACTGCTGAAGGCATATGGGAGACACAATAATTGCAAGTCTTTTTACTTCGTAGTAAAAGATGTTTTCATATAGGAATAGCAGAGAACACAACATGTAATTGTATGTTTCCAGTTTAATGCCATTGACTTACACTTACTTGTAGCAAAAAAGTGCTTTCTACCAAGAATCCTCATAAAACTGGTCTATTTTATGATAAAAGTACTACGCTTAACATGTTTTAGCAAAGAAGACATTTTCTTGTATACATGTGACATCACACCCGCTTCTCCGCTCAGTGGTAGTACAATAAGATATTATATGAGCTATAGCCTGCTTATTATATCAGCATTCTCTTTTATCTTCACTCCTGACAAGGTGGGAATACTACAAACGCATCACCATAAGGGCTCATTCAGATGGACATATGCTGTCTGCAAAAATGCGGATCCGTTTTTTTGGCGGATTAGATGCTGACCCATTCACTTCTATGGGGCCCTTTTCTTCCATTCCACGGCTCAGCAAAACAAATAAAACATGTCTAATACTTGTCAGTGAAAATAAGGACATGGCCCCATTTAAGTCTATGGGTCCACAGAAAAACAGAATGCAATCCGTTTTTTTTTTGCAAACATGCTAAACTGTCCGTAAAAAAAAACTGATCCGCATTTTTGCGGACAGCATACGGCTGTTTGAAAGTCGCCACCTGGATTTAACTAAGTAAATAGTTATGAGCCTCCTATTGCATAATTACTGCATGGGTGTTTTTTTTTCAGCTGGCAATAAGTTATCTAACCCCAACTGGTGCAATGAGTTGCTTCTCATTTCTTAAACAACCATGTCGAAAGACACATCTCGTGGTCGCGGAAAAGATGTTAGTCTGTTTGAGAAGGGTCAAATCATTGGCATGCATCAAGCAGAGAAAACATCTAAGGGGTTTGCAGAAACTACTAAAATTGGGTTAAGAACTGTCCAACGCATTCTAAAAAAACTGGAAGGATAGTGGAGACCCATCGTATTCGAGGAAGAAATTTGGCGAGGAAAAAATCCTGAATCATCATGTTCGGCGATCACTTAAACATTTGGTGAAATCAAATCGAAGAAAAACAACAGTAGAACTCAGGGCTATGTTTAATAGTTAAAGTAAGAGCATTTCCACACGCACAATGCGAAGAGAACTTAAGGGATTGGGACTAAACAGCTGTGTAGCTGTAAGAAAACCACTAATGAGTGAGGCAAACCAGAAAAAAAGGCTTCAATTTGCTAGGGAGCATAAAGATTGGACTCTGGAGCAATGGAAGAAGGTCATGTGGTCTGATGAGTCAAGATTTACCCTGTTCCAGAGTGATGGGCGCATCAGGGTTAGAAGATAGGCAGATGAAGTGATGCACCCATCATGCCTAGTGCCTACTCTACAAGCCTGTGGGGGCAGTGCTATGATCTGGGGTTGCTGGAGTTGGTCAGGTCTAGGTTTAGCAACAGTATGTGCTCCAAGAAAGAGGTCAGCTGACTACCTGAACATACTGAATGACCAGGGGTTTCCATTAATGGATTTGTACTTCCCTGATGGCACGGGCATATTCCAAGATGACAATCCCAGGATTCATCGGGCTGAAATTGTGAAAGAGTGGTTCAGGGAGCATGAGACATCATTTTCACACGTGGATTGGCCACCCCAGAGTCCAGACCTTAACCCCATTGCGAATCTTTGGGATGTGCTGGAGAAGGCTTTGCGCAGCATTCAGACTCTACCATAATCAATGCAAGATCTTGGTGAAAAATGTATGCAACACTGGATGGAAATAAATCTTGTGACATTGCAGAAGCTTATCGAAACAATGCCACAGCGAATGTAATCAAAGCTAAAGGCGGTCCAACGAAATATTAGATGGTGTGACCTTTGTTTTTTTTGGTGGCGACTTTTTTTTGGGACGGGCAGTGTGTATATAAATATATCATACTTCTGATATATATGAATACATAATATGTGGGAAACTAGTACTAATGTTTTACCCATAATATATTTACATATATTATAATATATTATATATTCTAAATATATAATAATATATGTAAATATATTACGGCTCAAAACTTTTATTTGTTTAAACTAGGATTCAAACTCACAACCTTCTACATTACAGAATGTTAACCACTGCACTATAGAGCTACATTGGCATGGTTACTTAAAAAAAAAATAATAATATATGAGACTTCTGCTGTATAAGAATATGGTACTTACTACTAGTAAGTATTGCTATATAGCAGAAGTCTCATATTTTTTATATATATATTTTTTAAGTAACCATGGCCATGCAGCTCTATAGTGTAGTGGTTAACATTCTTGGCTGTAATGTAGAAGGTTGTGAGTTCAAATCCTGCCACAAACTGTGTTCTACTCGAGCACACAAGCACTTTGGTGCTCCACCAACACTATTGGCAATCAATATCAGATCGGCGGGGGTCCGACTCCTGACACCCCTAATGATCAGCTGTTTGAAGGTGTCTCAGTGCTTGTGCGAGTGATATATCCTCTTCAATATTTACCTGCATGCCATCTAGCTTATAGCGGAGGAGCAGTGTAACTAGAAACTGCTCGTCCCATTCACTTGAACAGAGGAAGAAACTGTAATTACACTGCACTGCCTTTATGAAGAGAACGCAACTCTTGCACTAGCGCTGCGACCTCTTCAATCAGCTGTTCGGCAGGGGTACTGGGAGTCAGACCCCCACCAATCTGATATTGATGACATATCCTGGGGAAAGGTCATCAATATCACTACAGCGTACAGCCCCTTTAACAAACAGCATGTGACGTTTCATAAATTTTGTGCAAAGTACACCAATGTAGATACAAGCAAAATTAACTTCAAATTTTACCCTAATAATAAACCCGCCACAATATGTTGCACTGGAGTAAGGTGCACCTAATTTATTAAAAGCAGATACCTCTAATTAAATTTGTCTCTTTTCTGTCACTCTGTGTGTGAGAAGTCTACATCAGCTAGATGCTGACACAGACTTGAGTTATAACCAGGTGAATTTAGTTCATTATTGACCCCCATTCTGATTTAACACCTTTTTTGTTTTCTACTTAATTCCATATGTGTTCCTCCATCATTTTCTTGTTTTCAACATGAATCTACAATGTAGAAAATAAAAATGACAAGAAAACAAGGACTGAAAAGTTACAGTATGTCCAAACTTTTGACTGGTGATGTATATCATCAGTATGAGCTTGGAATATTAGGTATGTTTTTTCATCACATTATACGCTGCTCGTTTCCATGGTTACGACCACCCTGCAATCCAGCACCGGTGGCCATGCTTGCACAGTATAGGAAAGAGTGCCGGCCTCTCAGGTGGCTAGAACTGTGGGAGCGCACATAGGATGGTGCTTTTTAACCACTTCAACCCCGCTAGCTGAAACCCCCTTAATGACCAGGCCACTTTTTACACTTCTGCACTACACTACTTTCACCGTTTATTGCTCGGTCATGCAACTTACCACCCAAATTTTACCTCCTTTTCTTCTCACTAATAAAGCTTTCATTTGGTGGTATTTCATTGCTGCTGACATTTTTACTTTTTTTGTTATTAATCGAAATTTAACGATTTTTTTGCAAAAAAATGACATTTTTAACTTTCAGTTGTAAAATTTAGCAAAAAAAAATGACATCCATATATAAATTTTTCTCAAAATTTATTGTTCTACATGTCTTTGATAAAAAAAAATGTTTGGGTAAAAAAAAAATGGTTTGGGTAAAAGTTATAGCGTTTACAAACTATGGTACAAAAATGTGAATTTCCGCTTTTTGAAGCAGCTCTGACTTTCTGAGCACCTGTCATGTTTCCTGAGGTTCTACAATGCCCAGACAGTACAAACACCCCACAAATAACCCCATTTCGGAAAGTAGACACCCTAAGGTATTCACTGATGGGCATAGTGAGTTCATAGAACTTTTTATTTTTTGTCACAAGTTAGCGGAAAATGATGATTTTTTTTTTTTTTTTTTTTTACAAAGTCTCATATTCCACTAACTTGTGACAAAAAATAAAAAATTCTAGGAACTCGCCATGCCCCTCACGGAATACCCTGAGGTGTCTTCTTTCCAAAATGGGGTCACTTGTGTGGTAGTTATACTGCCCTGGCAATTTAGGGGCCCATATGCGTGAGAAGTAGTTTGCAATCAAAATCTGTAAAAAATGACCGGTGAAATCCGAAAGGTGCTCTTTGGAATGTGTGCCCCTTTGCCCACCTAGGCTGCAAAAAAGTGTCACACATCTGGTATCGCCGTACTCAGGAGAAGTTGGGGAATGTGTTTTGGGGTGTCATTTTACATATACCCATGCTGGGTGAGATAAATATCTTGGTCAAATGCCAACTTTGTATAAAAAAAATGGGAAATGTTGTCTTTTGCCAAGATATTTCTCTCACCCAGCATGGGTATATGTAAAATGACACCCCAAAACACATTCCCCAACTTCTCCCGAGTACGGCGATACCAGATGTGTGACACTTTTTTGCAGCCTAGGTGGGCAAAGGGGCACACATTCCAAAGAGCACCTTTCGAATTTCACCGGTCATTTTTTACAGATTTTGATTGCAAACTACTTCTCACGCATATGGGCCCCTAAAATGCCATGGCAGTATAACTACCCCACAAGTGACCCCATTTTGGAAAGAAGACACCCCAGGGTGTTCCGTGAGGGGCATGGCGAGTTCCTAGAATTTTTTATTTTTTGTCACAAGTGTCACACATGTGGTATAACCGTACTCAGGAGAAGTTGGGGAATGTGTTTTGGGGTGTCATTTTACATATACCCATGCTGGGTGAGAGAAATATCTTGGCAAAAGACAACTTTTCCCATTTTTTTTATACAAAGTTGGCATTTGACCAAGATATTTATCTCACCCAGCATGGGTATATGTAAAATGACACCCCAAAACACATTGCCCAACTTTTCCTGAGTACGGCGATACCACATGTGTGACACTTTTTTGCAGCCTAGATGCGCAAAGCGGCTCAAATTCCTTTGAGGAGGGCATTTTTAGACATTTGGATCCCAGACTTCTTCTCACGCTTTCGGGCCCTTAAAATGCTAGGGCAGTATAAATACCCCACATGTGACCCCATTTTGGAAAGAAGACACCCCAAGGTATTCAATGAGTGGCATGGCTAGTTCATAGAATTATTATTTTTTTGGGCACAAGTTAGCGGAAATTGATTTTTTTTGTATTTTCTCACAAAGTCTCCCTTTCCGCTAACTTGGGACAAAAATTTCAATCTTTCATGGACTCAATATGCCCCTCACGGAATACCTTGGGGTGTCTTCTTTCCGAAATGGGTCACATGTGGGGTATTTATACTGCTCTGGCATTTTAGGGGCCCTAAAGCGTGAGAAGAAGTCTGGAATATAAATGTCTAAAAAATTTTACGCATTTGGATTTCGTGAGGGGTATGGTGAGTTCATGTGAGATTTTATTTTTTGACACAAGTTAGTGGAATATGAGACTTTGTAAGAAAAAAAAAAAAATATTTCCGCTAACTTGGGCCAAAAAAATGTCTGAATGGAGCCTTACAGGGGGGGTGATCAATGACAGGGGGGTGATCACCCATATAGACTCCCTGATCACCCCCCTGTCATTGATCACCCCCCTGTCATTGATCACCCCCCTGTAAGGCTCCATTCAGACGTCCGTATGATTTTTACGGATCCACGGATACATGGATCGGATCCGCAAAACACATACGGACGTCTGAATGGAGCCTTACAGGGGGGTGATCAATGACAGCGGGGTGATCACCCATATAGACTCCCTGATCACCCCCGTCATTGATCACCCCCCTGTAAGGCTCCATTCAGACGTTCGTATGATTTTTACAGATCCACGGATACATGGATCGGATCCGCAAAACACATACGGACGTCTGAATGGAGCCTTACAGGGGGGTGATCAATGACAGGGGGGTGATCAATGACAGGGGGTGATCAGGGAGTGTATATGAGGTGATCACCCCCCTGTCATTGATCACCCCCCTGTAAGGCTCCATTCAGACGTCCGTATGTGTTTTGCGGATCCGATCCATGTATCCGTGGATCCGTAAAAATCATACGGACGTCTGAATGGAGCCTTACAAGGGGGTGATCAATGACAGGGGGGTGATCAGGGAGTCTATATGGGTGATCAACCCCCTGTAAGGCTTCATTCAGACATCCGTATGCGTTTTGCGGATCCGATCCATGTATCCGTGGATCCGTAAAAATCATACGGACGTCTGAATGGAGCCTTACAGGGGGGTGATCAATGACAGGGGGGTGATCAGGGAGTCTATATGGGGTGATCACCCCCCTGTCATTGATCACCCCCCTGTAAGGCTCCATTCAGACATCCGTATGCGTTTTGCGGATCCGATCCATGTATCCGTGGATCCGTAAAAATCATACGGACGTCTGAATGGAGCCTTACAGGGGGGTGATCAATGACAGGGGGGTGATCAGGGTGTCTATATGGGTGATCACCCCCCTGTAAGGCTCCATTCAGACGTCCGTATGCGTTTTGCGGATCCAATCCATGTATCCGTGGATCCGT
The DNA here is from genome assembly GCF_014858855.1 of Bufo gargarizans. Lineage (NCBI taxonomy): Eukaryota > Metazoa > Chordata > Amphibia > Anura > Bufonidae > Bufo > Bufo gargarizans. The sequence continues at coordinate 68,256,807 of NC_058082.1, read as the reverse complement.
AAAAATCATACGGACGTCTGAATGGAGCCTTACAGGGGGGTGATCAATGACAGGGGGGTGATCAGGGAGTCTATATGGGTGATCAACCCCCTGTAAGGCTTCATTCAGACATCCGTATGCGTTTTGCGGATCCGATCCATGTATCCGTGGATCCGTAAAAATCATACGGACGTCTGAATGGAGCCTTACAGGGGGGTGATCAATGACAGGGGGGTGATCAGGGAGTCTATATGGGTGATCACCCCCCTGTCATTGATCACCCCCCTGTAAGGCTCCATTCAGACATCCGTATGCGTTTTGCGGATCCGATACATGTATCCGTGGATCCGTAAAAATCATACGGACGTCTGAATGGAGCCTTACAGGGGGGTGATTAATGACAGGGGGGTGATCAGGGTGTATATATGGGTGATCACCCCCCTGTAAGGTTCCATTCAGACGTCCGTATGCGTTTTGCGGATCCAATCCATGTATCCGTGGATCCGTAAAAATCATACGGACGTCTGAATGGAGCCTTACAGGGTGGTGATCAATGACAGGGGGGTGATCAATGACGGGGGTGATCAGGGAGTCTATATTGGTGATCACCCCTCTGTCATTGATCACCCCCCTGTAAGGCTCCATTCAGACGTCCGTATGCGTTTTGTGGATCCGATCCATGTATCCGTGGATCCGTAAAAATCATACGGACGTCTGAATGGAGCCTTACAGGGGGGTGATCAATGACAGGGGGGTGATCAATGACAGGGGGGTGATCAGGGAGTCTATATGGGGTGATCAGGGGTTCATAAGGGGTTAATAAGTGACGGGGGGGGGTGTAGTGTAGTGTAGTGGTGTTTGGTGCTACTTTACTGAGATGCCTGTGTCCTCTGGTGGTCGATCCAAACAAAAGGGACCACCAGAGGACCAGGTAGCAGGTATATTAGACGCTGTTATCAAAACAGCGTCTAATATACCTGTTAGGGGTTAAAAAAATCACATCTCCAGCCTGCCAGCGAGCGATCGCCGCTGGCAGGCTGGAGATCCACTCGCTTACCTTCCGTTCCTGTGAACGCGCGCGCCTGTGTGCGCGCGTTCACAAGAAATCTCGGCTATCGCGAGATGACGCACGGATGCGTCCAGGAGGAATGAATCAACCACCTTCCGGACGCATCCGTGCGTTAGGCGGTCCGGAGGTGGTTAATATAGTGTCCAAGCACGGCCACCGCTAATGGACTGCAGTGTGGTCGTAACCATGGAAACAAGCAGTGTATAATGTGATGGAAAAATTAATCCAGCCAGCAAAGGAGGCAATATGGACAATCACTATACATTAGTAAATAGCATGTTTTAACTTCTCCTACATGATAAATGCCATTTGCTGAAGTGAGACAACCCCTTTATCATGATATTGTATATTCACAACCGGGAGGTAACTCTCGAATATAACTGAAGAATTCCAGACTGAGGGAATAATGTTATTTTGGATCAGGATTGCAGCACGTACAGCTCTCCCTTGGATATTCATGTTCTGGAGAACATCTCCTCCTCTACATTTTTCTATGGACTTATATGGACTGTTCAATACTTGTGGTGAGCGATGGGGACCGAGCATATTGGCAGGTTACCTTTGTACGTGGATTTGGTATGACATGCAGAGTTGATGGACCACAAGTTAACTGATGCTGACCACGTTACAGTTCTGTACCATCCCTTGTGATGAAATGATCAGGAGTGGCTGATGCATAAAGTCACCCTTATGGGACATTGGCGGCCCTATGAATTACTCTCTAATAGACACCTTCAGATGACTTGTATCCGGGTATTATTCCCATGATATACGGACCAGATGATTTAAATGAGGCTTTGCATATTTGTGGTGCTGGTTCCCTATGTGCGCCCCTCTATAAAAATATGGGGTGCAGCTCATGTCACGCTCTAATGTCTGACTATAGTCATATTCAGTTGTGAGGTCCTAGAAATGTTGAGTTGATTTCCATTTTGGTGATAGACTTCAATATATGACTTGTATGTTGAAAAAACTGCAAAGCCAATAGGAAGCTACAATGTATGGCGCATACGTGGAGGATTTACGACGCCTGCATTATACAGTAGATGCTGCCTAACAACGAGAATGCTGTGGGGGTTTTCACGGCGTCATTTATTTTGGTGAATGTGCCCTAGGGAGACCTGGATGTCGGAATCACTGATGCGCTAATTACTTAATTTTTGAAAGGAACACTTAACCTGCTGGAAATCTATCAGATGCAGACTTTATATCATATACACCTTATGGAATTTAACATTGGAAATGTTGCAAATGTTGCACTTGTATTTTGATGAATAAAAGGACCAAGTCAGGAGTGCTGCAGTTTTTTTTATGAATGCACAAAATATACCAAATATTATTTTTGCTGTGTTTTTCTTCCTTGTAATTCCATTTAACATCCTTGTCATCCACAATTATCTCTTTCACGCTTGCTTTCATGATACTCCTAAAATACTGCACACCATCATCTTTCTATTTGCCCAGTGATGATGATTAGGGATAAGCTAATTTCATATTTCAAAATTCGTGTGCAGGTTCGTGTTGTGGTATTTACTGAATTGCGTTATCAATTTCGTTACCACGGACCATAATGCAATTCCATGACGAAATGCCTTTAGAGGCAGTCCGTTAATCATTCCGTCATAATAGAAGTCTATGGCCTGCATAACGGATCCGTCCGGTTCACAGCCCATTGGGTGTTCCTCCGAGGCGCCAGGGAGAGATCATCAGATGTGGCGGCATCTCTGTGGTTTTGCCCCGGGGTGTCCAGGGGAGAATTGCTGCTTTCCCTCAAGCCACTGTCTCCACTGCTGCTTAGCCCCCAGCAAGCGTCCCTGTAGCTACACAAATGTGGGGCACGTCCGCTGCCAGGAGATGCTCCAGCTTGTGAGCTTAGGGGAACGGAGACACTCTGGACCTTATGTTCTGGCCGCCCTCCAGGCTTAGGTCCACAAGTGGCTGACACCTCGAAGGCTCCAGGCAGGTATGGTTGTCTGTGACAACGGCAGCGACTTCCTCACTGCCATCCATGCTGGCAGTCTAACACACGTGCCCTGCATGGCACATGTCCTCAATATTGTGGTACAAGTTCCTACATACATACCTAAGGTTGAGTGACATCATGCAAAGGGTACGGAGGATTGCCAGCTACTTCCGACGCTTCCCAACCGCCACCACATCCCTGTCCAAACTGCAGCAGGACAACAGCCTGCCACCTCACAGGCTGATTGTGGACAGCGTGACGCGGTGGAACTCCACCCTCCACATGCTAGAGAAGTTGTGGGAGCAGCAACGGGTGGTGAAAGAGTACCTGCTGGACCAAGGCACTTCCGGGCCATCACGCCTACTCCCCTACATCACCAATGTGGATTGAGGGCAGATACACCAGGTCTGCCACGTGTTAACCTCATTTCAACAGGCAACCAAGATGCTCAGTGGGGAGCATATCGGCCTCAATGACGTGTTCTCCACAGTGTTCCTGCTGGACAGGACTCTAGAACGCCTGCTCGATGCTGGCAAGAGTGCCTTGGTGGAGCAAAAAGAGGCAACACTACTTCACCAAGACCACACCAAGGACGAGGAGGAGGAGGAAAAATGTTTTGAGGAGGTTGTTGACCTCCAGGAGTCTGGGCCTGGTCAGGAGGGAGAGCCGGTGCTGAGGGCACTGTTATTCTGGGGCTGGGGTGACTACCAGAGGGAGCAGCAGCAGGAGGCCCAAGATGTCCTGGTTCCGGGCAGCCAAGAAGAGTCACAGCGGGTTGTCCTCTTTCCCATGGCTGCCCACATGCTGCGCTGCATCTGGAGGGACCCCCAGATCAGGAAAATTAAGGAGAGGGATGATTTTTGGTTGGCCACCCTTTTAGACCCTCGCTACAAGGGGAAACTGGAGCAGTTCATCCCAGCCAGCCAGCGGAGCAGACAGGCCCGCAGGTGTTGCATACGGGCATCCCGCCAGCTGGCTGGGATGAATTGCCAACCCTCTGCCTCACGCTCTAGTTCTCCCCGCTCATCTCACCCAGCAGGTGGCTGGCCCAAGCACCTCCTGCCGAGCTGGTGATCTTATGGGTGAGATGAGTCTGTTCTACCAGTCTGCGAGTTCCAGTAGCAGTAGCAGCAGCAGCAGCAGTCACCACCAGCGGCTGGCCCGCATGGTGGCTGACTACATAGGGTCGCCGATGCTTCCAACAGCATGATCACCGATGACCCCATGGAGTACTGGGTTGCCAGGCTGGACATCTGCTGTAAGCTCTATCAGTATGCACTGGAAGTACTGTCTTGGCAGGTGGGGTGGTCACCGACAAGCTGACCCGTCTGTCCACAGACTCCGTGGATAGACTGACGTTTATCAAAATGAAAAAGTCCTGGATCGGCAGCGACTTCTTGGCTCTCCCTACGAAACATTGTTGTTTTTTAACTTCTGTATAGATTTCTGGATGATTTTATTTATTTAGGGATGAATTTTTTTATATATTTATTTATTGATGATTTTATTTATATATTTCTGTATAGATGAATTTATTTATGTATTTATTGATTACTATATTTATATATTTCTCTATTGATGAATTCCTTTATGTATTTATTTGGCAAATAATTTATTTTTATTTTTATCAGTTTATGAGTTTATTTATATATTTTTTCAATAATTTATTAAACCTCTTATTTATTTATTCATTCAATTCACTTATTATTGAAATCTTCACCAGTAGCAACGTTTCAGTTCACACACTGGAACCTTTCTCAAGCAGTGCTACAAACAATGGGTGCATATAGCATATATAAAAGGTGATCAAAATCAATCAATTACATCATTTAGATGAAAAAAGTGCATAAAATCCATAAATACAGTGTATATCAATACAAAACAAGATTAAAAGAATATCATAGTATAGTGCATAATTGTAAATAAAAAAGAATATAATACATATATAAAAAAGGGCCAGAAATGGAATTCATGTTAAAGTGTAGATACGTTTATAAATGGTGTGCAGGTGTGGCAATAAAACAATAATTAAAATCATACATTGAACACTGATGACCTGGTTCGGATCCATGATTCACACGAGATGCTGGCGTGGTAAAGAAGTGAGTGCACCTGCGCGAGATTACTTCCGCATTCATTGAAACGCATGGATTCTTGCACAATATTGTATATCCGATCACATGTCCTCCGGGTGAGGTGGACAGAAATATCGCGATCACATGACCGGCCCCAGTAATTGTCACCCAGGTAACGGTCACGTGGCCATGTATACCAGAGTCTCCCGACCCGTCGCTCATACAGAACCTCAGGAATGACAAGCCATACCTCTATGATTGGATCCATTCATTTAGAGCCGCCGATCTAATCCATTTTGCTGCTACAGTAACTCCTCCCATTGCAATTCAAAAAAATTGTTTCATTATAGAAATAATTCCATGATGGGCAGCAGATTATAGAGCCTGTGTAGATGGAGTCATCAACAGCTGGTCACATATAAATTTATGCCCACCAGTTGTGTCCGAAAGCAGCACTGGTTGTTTCGTATTTGTACCCAAACACGGAATCCAACCGTGCCAGCCACTTCCCACCTCACAGGTAATATGTGTCAGAGCTGTGAGAATGGAGATATCAGAACTAGTCCAAATTAAGACATTCAGACTGGATTCCAAAGTACCTTCTCACAACTCCAATACAGGGGTGTCCTGAGCTCCCAATCTGTACCCCCATGAACTTGCTGCTGTCAGAGGTGTATAAGTTTATTTTTGGTGTTGCCTCAGTCTGGCGGGGGCCCATTCCTGGGAAAATATTCCTGCTACGAACTGGCTCCTGTTTGTCCTGATGAGTTTGGCCCAGCTATGTATAGGCCTTATACTACCCAGTTAGCATTTACATGCTGCTGCTGCTGCTGTCTGTCCTGATGAGTTTGGACCAGCTATATGTAGGCCTTATACTCCACAGTTACCATTTCCCTCCTGCTGTCTGTCATTATTATTTTGGCCGAGCTATGTGTAGGCCTTATACTACCCCGTTACCATTTACATGCTGCTGCTCTCTGTCCTGATGAGTTTTGCCAAGCTATGTGTAGGCCTTATACTACCCGGTTACCATTAACCTGCTGCTGTCTGTCCCAATAAGTTCGGCCCAGCTATGTGTAAGCCTTATACTACCCTGTTAGCATTTATATGCTGCTGCTGTTGCTGTCTGTCCTGATGATTTTGGCCGAGCTATGTGTAGACCTTATACTACACCATTACCATTTACCTGCTGCTGCCTGTCCTGATGATTTTTGCCAAGCTATGTGTAGGCCTTATACTACACTGTTACCATTTACCTGCTGCTGCTACTGTCTGTTCTGATCCTGATGAGTTTGACCCTAGAATAAAGGGCCCTTACTGCAACCTTATCATTCAAAATTACACAAAAACAAAACAATATTAAAAAATGGAAGCACACGTTAGAACTGAAAAAAAATATTTATTTACAAACATGCCTCCATGGCAACTTTTTTAGTTGGTCATGAAGTTCCAACATCTCCTGCATCCGTTTGAGGTGCAGCACCTCCATCTTCCACATCTGCTTGCACATCAGCTTCCGCATCTCATGCATGCCGGCTTTGTGCTCCTGCTGCATCTGCCTAATTTTTATTTTTATTTTTTATTAATCAGTACTGTTGGAATAAAAAAAAAATATGAAAATTACTTGCAATTTAGATTAAGAGGCATGGATACAGAATTATATTACTATGTGCAAATATTTAGACTCCTGGCGGGAGATGGTCACAATCTACTTCACTTCATCGTCATCAGGAGATTGGGGGGAATCTGGACGGAGGGAACAGGAACCCCTGTAATAACACAATGTTCAGAATTTAGACAAACAACTCATAATAAATGCAAATAAAGTGTGGCTGTATCTAATATAAAGATGGATGGGGCCTTTTACTGGAATACAGAATGATGATTGCCATTTGTGTATTGTGGGGGGTTAGCTCTACTTTTAACTTATCACAGGTTACTTCACCAGACACGGATATAATGTCCAAACTCGTGCTTTATTTTACACTCTCCAACCAATTCAGGTCATCATGAAGTCGCTGCTTCACCTAACACATGTGACATTCACATAAAATAATAAACACTTGCCCGGCTAGGCTCTAACTAACACAGAGTTTCCTGACTCACCTAAGTCACAGTTCACACCCCGTGAACCCATGCGGCTTTGTCAGCCAATGTCCCACAGCCTGCTGGCTGTACAGAGCACAGTATGCCCACTGTCTCCAGTTCAGTATTTCTCATGCGGGGGATTGGGGCTTAGTAGTCCATCTGACTATAGCCCTGCGACCCTCCCAGGCATCGGTTCGTCACCCACCTTCAGGCTATCTCCCAGCCTTGTGGTCCCTCAGCCTTGCCCAGCTGAGGCTCCTCCAGGCCTCTGTCCACGGGTAACACACTCCCCCCTTGCTGACACCCTGGGAGGCGCTTTATGCCAGCCTGATTACATCCAGCTTGTCTCACCTGTGGTGGAATAGGGGCATGAACCACACTATCCACCCCTTCCTTGCCTCTAACCTGCGTGAGACCTGTCACTGTCTCACATCCCCCCCTTTGTTCAAGCCTGTGAGGGTGAACACCTGTATAACCACAGGAGGCTAGTGAGAGGGCATCCACCTGGCTTGGACGTGGGGAACAGCCACCCACCCTGCTCTTTGGCTGCTCCCAATAAGAACTGGCCCAGCTTGGCTTTACAGCCACACTAAGTAACAGTGTCAGCGAGCACTAGCTGCCGCTGACACATAAAATTACCGGTTCTTATTTCACCGAGGCTAGAAACCTCTGTGACACGTACCTTCCCCTTGTTCTGCCAGACCCACGCCAGCAGAGCTTGGTTTATCACCAAAACCAACATCTTGCCTATTAGAAACTGCCTAAAGGCCTCATGTGCCCCTCTCATTGCCAGATACTCTCTTTCTATTCTTTCCCGGGTGATAATGATGCGCTGTCGTATATTTTGATCCCTTTCTCTTTTAGATCCTCTGGCTCCCGCACATGCCTCATGTCCTTTCTTGAACTGCTGCAGCTCTTGACTGAACTGTTCCCAGTCATGATCATGTCCCGACACTTTCTCCTTTCCTTTGCAGGGCTCCTTCAGCAAAGCATGCTTGCCCCTACTCGCTTCTTTTACATGCATCTGGGTCACTTCTTCCTTCTTTCCAGCAATATTTACCCCAGCTACGGTGGCAGTTTCAGCGACCTCTGCTTCTTTAGTGGCTTTTTTCACTTCGGCGCGGCTCCCTTTGGCTTAACTTTGGTATCTGCAGCACCTGAGGACTTCACGTCAACCAACACATCGGCCTTAACTTTTTCAGCCTTTGTCTTCTCGGAGTCTCCAGTCTCTTTGACCACCTTCTCATCCTTCTCGGACATGGCAGCATACACTTACCCTGTTAACTCCTCTCCCTCTTTCTCATCGAGGCAGGAAGCACCAGGGTCTTCAGCAGACTCCTCGTCTTCTGTCATTTTCTCCAGAGGCTCACCCAGGACACTGTTCTCCTTTTGAGGAGGAGTCGGGAGAGACAGCCCACCGCAATAGCCCGGATCCAAAAACTGATCGTTTACCTCGTCGTACTTCTTCCCCAGCAGGCTGCTGGCTATTTGGAAGGCCTTGTAGGCAGAGGGGACGTCTTCCAGGTCTGGGCTACACGCTACCACGGGTCTGTGGTCTTCGGCATCCACATCAGCCCCATCAACTGGTTCAGCAGAAGAATCTTTCATCTTCTCTGCCTCAGCCAGCACCACAGTGCCAGTCCCATTTTTAACAGGCTCTGGCTTCATGACGTCTTTCAGAGAACTCTCTTCTTCAGGTTTCTCACCTTCCACCTGCTGCTCGAGAGAACCCTTAGATTTCTCCAACTCATCTTTTAAGCTCATGAGATTTTCCGTCTCTGCTCTGAGTTGCTTGTTCAGCCTCTCCAATTCAGCATGCTCCTCAAGCGCTTCTTCCAGGGCTCTAGCCAAGGAGAGCGCCTTGGTCTCCTTTTCCCAAGCATCAGTCTCTGCTTGGTCACGTTCTTCATCATACCGAGCCGAGATTTATTTCTCTTCAGCGAGGAGCCAATCAAACTTCTCCTGTTTCTTCGCTAGATTAGACATAATTTGCTTCTGGTGGTCCAGGTCCACCATCAGATCATCCAATTCTACAGAGCACAGTACGCCCACTGTCTCCAGTTCAGTATTTCTCATGCGGGGGATTGGGGCTTAGTAGTCCATCTGACTATAGCCCTGCGACCCTCCCAGGCGTCACTTCGTCACCCACCTCCAGGCTATCTCCCAGCCTTGTGGTCCCTCAGCCTTGCCCAGCTGATAGCACACTGACAGAGCCTCCTGGCCTCTGTCCACATGTAACACACTCCCCCCTTGCTGACACCCTGGGAGGCGCTTTATGCCAACCTGATTACATCCAGCTTGTCTCACCTGTGGTGGAATAGGGGCGTGAACCGAGCTATCCACCCCTTCCTTGCCTCTAACCTGCGTGAGACCTGTCACTGTCTCACAGTATACACACATATATATATATATATATATATATATATATATGTACAGACCAAAAGTTTGGACACACCTTCTCATTCAAAGAGTTTTCTTTATTTTCATGACTATGAAAATTGTAGATTCACACTGAAGGCATCAAAACTATGAATTAACACATGTGGAATTATATACATAACAAAAAAGTGTGAAACAACAGAAAATATGTCATATTCTAGGTTCTTCAAAGTAGCTACCTTTTGCTTTGATTACTGCTTTGCACACTCTTGGCATTCTCTTGATGAGCTTCAAGAGGTAGTCACCTGAAATGGTCTTCCAACAGTCTTGAAGGAGTTCCCAGATATGCTTAGCACTTGTTGGCCCTTTTGCCTTCACTCTGCGGTCTAGCTCACCCCAAACCATCTCGATTGGGTTCAGGTCCGGTGACTGTGGAGGCCAGGTCATCTGGCGCAGCACCCCATCACTCTCCTTCATGGTCAAATAGCCCTTACACAGCCTGGAGGTGTGTTTGTGGTCATTGTCCTGTTGAAAAATAAATGATGGTCCAACTAAACACAAACCGGATGGAATAGCATGCCGCTGCAAGAAGCTGTGGTAGCCACGCTGGTTCAGTATGCCTTCAATTTTGAATACATCCCCAACAGTGTCACCAGCAAAGCACCCCCACACCATCACACCTCCTCCTCCATGCTTCACGGTGGGAACCAGGCATGTAGAGTCCATCCGTTCACCTTTTCTGCATCGCACAAAGACACGGTGGTTGGAACTAAAGATCTCAAATTTGGACTCATCAGACCAGAGCACAGATTTCCACTGGTCTAATGTCCATTGCTTGTGTTCTTTAGCCCAAACAAATCTCTTGTGCTTGTTGCCTGTCCTTAGCAGTGGTTTCCTAGCAGATATTCTACCATGAAGGCCTGATTCACACAGTCTCCTCTTAACAGTTGTTCTAGAGATGTGTCTGCTGCTAGAACTCTGTGTGGCATTGACCTGGTCTCTAATCTGAGCTGCTGTTAACCTGCGATTTCTGAGGCTGGTGACTCGGATGAACTTATCCTCCGCAGCAGAGGTGACTCTTGGTCTTCCTTTCCTAGGGCGGTCCGCATGTGAGCCAGTTTCTTTGTAGCGCTTGATGGTTTTTGTGACTGCACTTGGGGACACTTTCAAAGTTTTCCCAATTTTTCGGACTGACTGACCTTCATTTCTTAAAGTAATGATGGCCACTCGTTTTTCTTTACTTAGCTGCTTTTTTCTTGCCATAATACAAATTCTAACTGTCTATTCAGTAGGACTATCAGCTGTGTATCCACCTGACTTCTCCACAACGCAACTGATGGTCCCAACCCCATTTATAAGGCAAGAAATCCCACTTATTAAACCTGACAGGGCACACCTGTGAAATGAAAACCATTTCAGATGACTACCTCTTGAAGCTCATCAAGAGAATGCCAAGAGTGTGCAAAGCAGTAATCAAAGCAAAAGGTGGCTACTTTGAAGAACCTAGAATATGACATGTTTTCAGTTGTTTCAAACTTTTTTGTTATGTATATAATTCCACATGTGTTAATTCATAGTTTTGATGCCTTCAGTGTGAATCTACTATTTTCATAGTCATGAAAATAAAGAAAACTCTTTGAATGAGAAGGTGTGTCCAAACTTTTGGTCTGTACTGTATGTGTGTGTGAAACACACTTAAATGAGGCAGTTACATCATAAATCTGTAATTGTGTGTGTATATATATATATATATATATATATATATATATATATTCATGGTGAGGTAGAGATGTATGTCGTAACCTGTTGATTTGATACGTGTCACACCAGGTGTGCCGGCATACATACATAATTCCTCTGGGTAGCCATCTTATATGCTTCTGGCCTATGTAAAAAAACTGTGAACTCTCATCTTCATGAAGCCTGGGTCGCCTATGATATAGATGGACACTTTTATTACCACTACTCTTTGAGGCCAGCAATAAAAGGTCATAAAAGCTACACCAGGCCCAGCTCATCCTGTCCAAGATCAGCTCGCTGTCAAGCCTGGCTGGAGCGTGACGTCATTAATTTCCAGGTCTGGTTTGAGGAGAGCTAATAGCCCTTAATTAGCTCTGGGCATAAAACCAGTCCACTTTCATATTTCATTTATGAATCAACTTATGCCCATTCTGACACCAGATCCAGGCTCTACAGACTATTGTGGTTAATTGGGTATCAAATATGACTAGAGGATGTGATTCCTTAGCTGACCTATGGGTGGTAGAAGAACTACAGGTCCCAGCATTACCGTGTGTGGTCTCATTTTGTAGGTAAATAAATAAGGATCGCAAATATGTATTCTGTATAAAAATATGCCGATGTATCAAGGAGATACGAGCTTAAGTATAATCCTCATTGTAGGAACTGAACTTTGATGGGGTCATAAAACACTTGGAGGCCAATCCCTAGGATTGACAGTCACTCTGCTGCCATTGGCTGACAGGAGTAAGTCTCCTGCCCATGGCAGAGTTCATAAAAACCCATGCACAAGGACAGAGGAGAGAGACCCATGGAACATCACCAGACACTTAATTGGACATTGACGGCATATCCCTGTATCAGAAGAACTTTGAGGGTCTCCCCTGATACATACTGAAAAGGGGTTTGCAAGGATTCAAAAAGGACATATGAACGACCATCTGAAACCCAGAGAAACTAAGTATTCTTTCATCTTTTTCCCTTTCATTTGAACTGTCGTGATTATTTATATTGTTATTATTATTCTGTAGATTTATAGTCATTTTCATTAGACTTGTATGCACTGCTTTTTACCGCTTATTAAAGATTATAAAATCTAAGTGGCCAAGTCTTCCATATTCTAAGCTGCTGAACAACGTACCTTGCCTTTGAAGAGACGTTACCAGGTAGTTAGTTACATTGCATTTAGGAATTGTAGCTGGGGGTGATTGACTGCGGTTGGTCAGTAAGTGATATCCGGTTCATCCACTGATCTGTGTGATAGTGAATGACCCGGATAGTCGGCTCGTGGACCGGGAACCCACGTGGTGGCAGTTACCGAAGTGTAGTGGGGGGTGTTAGCCGAGTGGTAATACCCCGGTCACGTGAGGTCTCTGTGTGTGCGCAGACTCCGTCACAGACCACTACGTCACAGCTGTGGGATCCGGAGCGGTCGGATCCATAGTTCGTGACATTTTTATGGTGGCAGCTTACGGGATTCTGTATGCTTAGAATATTAGTGCATGAAGTTATGTCCATAACTCTATGTCCATAACTCTGTACTAAAGGATTGAAAAATTCTGGAAGACGAAGCACAGTGCATTAGTTTTGATAGAATAATAATTCACGACAGTACCCTCCCCTCTCTCTTGTTTTCTGTCCTATCTTTTATTTGGCAATAATGTCCGAATCCGTGAATTATGACGCCCTGAGCGTGGCTGATATCACAGCTCTGTGTGAGCACAAAGGCATCCAAGTATATGGGAAAAATAAGACTGTCCTTATCCAGGAGTTATGTGCACGGAGGAGTCAAGAGTCATCCCTGCAGGATTCAGAGAATGGAGGAGACTCTGGGGCCCCTGAGCCAGGTGACCCCTTCCAGAATGAGGATGATGAACTGGGAGGAGGACAGCCTGCTGGGGCTTGCAGTCCTCTAGCTGGACATAACTCTGTCTCTATGTCATCCCAAAATGGTCTGGACCAACTAATGCTCAGTAACCCGGACTTATATTTTCGGCTGCTGGAGGCACGTCATGCAGAGCGTAAGGCTGAGCTCGAGGCTGCAGAGCGCAAGGCTGAGCTCGAGGCTGCAGAGCGCAAGGCTGAGCTCGAGGCTGCAGAGCGCAAGGCTGAGCGCGAGGCTGCAGAACGAGAACGGGAAGCTGTCCGCAGGCATGAACTGGACCTGGCCCGAGTACAGCTTCAGGGGTCCGACCGGCATGCCACATCCACAGGCCCATCCCTGATGGTCAAGCCAAAACTGCCTGTGATGGAGTCTGAGAACTGTGACATTGATCTTTTCCTGCATGCTTTTGAAACCTCATGCCAGCAGTACCAGGTACCAGAGCCACAGTGGGCGGGACATCTAATGTCCGCACTGAAGGGCAAAGCTATGGAGGCCCTGGTCGGACTACCATTAGCAGAGCGTACCAGTTACGCGGTCATCAAAAAGGCTATTCTGGTCAAGTACCAGCTGACTCCAGAGACTTACCGTTTACGGTTCCGGTCCCTGCGGAGAGGGCCCGGAGATACTTTTATGGACCATCTGGGCAAGTTGCAGACCACCTTCCAACAGTGGTCTGGTCCCCTCACAGAGGACACCAAGCAGTCCCTGGCGGATCTGATGGTCCGAGAACAGTTTGTCTCCAATTGCCCCACAGATGTGCAAAAATATGTATGTGAGCACAAGCCGAAGAGTGCGCGAGAGGCGGCTGAGCTAGCCGATGAATACATCGCCATGCCCAGCACTCGGGCATTCAAAGACACTCTGTCCCGTCTGGGAGGAACCTCTTCATCTGCTTCTTCCTCCCGGCCAGCTTTGTCGGTTCCTGTCCAGCGACCCTTTCACAGGCCTGCACAAAGACCTGAAGGAGTCAAGCCAGCACCGACAGACGCGCGCAAGTGCTATGCGTGCGGCAAGCCAGGACACCTCAGCCACTCGTGCCCGGAGAAGAAGACAGCACCCCCTGGCAAGCTTGCCCGCAACCCATCATCTGTGCTGTTAGTGAATGGAGCTGCAAGACACACCGCAGACAACCTACAGTCGGTTACTGTGGGCAACCGATGCACCACAGGCTTCCGCGATACAGGAGCCGAAGTCACACTAGTTCGGCCTGAACTAGTGGATGACGCAGACCTTATTCCCGGCAAAAGCCTCACCATCACGGGAGTTGGGGGGGTGAGCCCTAATGTTCCCCTAGCTCGTGTTTTCCTTGATTGGGGGGCTGGGAGTGGAGTAAGGGAGGTGGGAGTCTCTGCGGAGATCCCCACAAATGTTTTATTAGGCACTGACCTAGGACGATTGGTCTCGTGCTACGTGCCCCCTGGAAGCACACAGGACTCACCCGTCCCTATGGAGGTCCCTGGACATCCCGAGGTACTGTGCAAGGATGTTTGCGTAACATCAGATAACCTTGGGGATGGACCGCGGGAGGTGGGAGGTGGGGTGTGTGGGAGCAGTTCTCCTATGACAGGAGATGTAGAGGGGATGGCGGGTGTATGTACACAGGTAGCAAACATGTGTTTAACTGATTCAAGTTGTGCAAATGTTAAATGTGATGACATTATTGTGCCTGTGTTGCCCGTCACTCGCAGGGCTGCAAAAGCCGCAGCGGAACGCTCCATTGGGGAAGAGCAAGTGGAAGTGTCCCCTTCCACCGGCTCGGACCCCGTGGACTTAACCGCGTCAGAGCCTCAGCCACTGTCCCTGTTCGCCACAGGACAGCTGGCTGGGACTTGTAGTGCCGCCTTTGAGCAGGCCCTGCGAGATGACCTTACCTTGGAGCAGCTAAGAGGGTTAGCTGCCAGCCCTCCCACTGAGGGAGACAAATACCGAGTGTGTTGGGACAATGGGAAACTGTATAAGGAGGACATCTCCCACAGTGACAGTAGGGTGGGGCCACTCAAGAGGCAGCTCATTGTACCTGTGCAGTTCAGGGAACAATTACTGCAAGTGGCTCATGAGATCCCCTTAGCTGGTCACCTGGGAATAACCAAAACAAAGTCCCGGGTGATGCAGAATTTTTTCTGGCCTGGCCTCGGGGCAGATGTCGCCAAGTACTGCAGGTCCTGCGACACCTGTCAGCGAGTTGGCAAAGCAGGAGACCGTCACCGAGCTCCATTGAATCCCTTACCAATAATTGATGAACCCTTCAGGAGGGTGGCCGTGGACATCATTGGTCCCCTGGCCATCCCCAGCAGTTCGGGTAAACGGTTCATATTAACCCTGGTGGATTACGCGACGCGCTACCCGGAAGCAGTGGCGTTATCCTCCATTAGGGCGGACAAGGTTGCAGACGCCCTGCTGGGGATCTTCACGAGAGTGGGGTTCCCAGCTGAGCTTCTCAGCGACCAAGGACCTCAGTTCATGTCTGAACTAATGCAGGGGCTCTGTAGGAAAATACAGGTGAACCATATCGTAGCCAGCCCTTACCACCCACAAACAAACGGCCTCTGTGAGCGCTTCAACGGGACGTTGAAGCAGATGCTGAAGACGTTTGTGGAGGCGCAAGGGAAGGACTGGGAACGATATCTACCTCACCTGCTATTTGCCTACAGAGAGGTTCCCCAGGAGTCAACCGGGTTTTCGCCCTTCGAACTCCTGTATGGTCGACGAGTAAGAGGTCCCCTAGACCTAATCAGAGAGTCTTGGGAAGGCAGGGTTGCCGGAACAGAAGTCTCTGTAGTAGACTATGTCCTCAGGTTCCGAGACAAAATGGAGTCGCTGGTAGGTCTGGTACAGGAGAATATGGTGCAGGCCCAAAGCAAACAGAAGCAGTGGTATAACCGCACTGCCCGAGAGAGAATCTACCAGGAGGGGCAGAAGGTCTATGTCCTGCTGCCAATGCGGCAAAACAAACTGCAAGCTGCATGGGAAGGGCCGTACCCCATTGTCAAATGTCTGAGTAAGGTAAATTATGTGGTGGGCCTTGGAGAGGGAGGTAGGAGACAGAAGACGTTTCACGTCAACATGCTCAAGGAGCATCACGAGAGAACGCCACATGTTATGCCGGTTTGCAGCCTGCCCGAAAGGGAGGAGGCCGACCCCCTACTAGATCTGCTAGCTGACACTCGAGAGTTGGAGGTGGACTTAACCCTCAACCCTCAACTCTCGTCCCAGCAGAGATCTCGGCTCTTAGAAGTGTTGACGGCTCACCGTGACACTTTTACAGGGAAACCCGGGAGAACTCACCTTGCAGTCCATCATGTGGACACAGGTACACATGCTCCCACAAAGCAGTCCGCCTACCGTGTCTCACTGGAGGTCCAGGCAGACCTCAGGAGAGAGATCGAGGAGATGAAGCAGCTCGGGGTCATTCGGAAATCCCACAGCGCTTGGGCCTCACCGGTGGTTCTGGTCCCGAAGAAAGATCAGACAACCAGGTTCTGTGTGGACTATCGGAAACTGAATGCCATCACAACCTCGGATGCTTACCCCATGCCCAGGATTGATGAACTGTTAGATAAGTTGGCAGGAGCCAGCTACCTGACAATCATGGACCTGAGCAGGGGGTATTGGCAGATTCCCCTGACCTCGGAGGCTCAGGAGAAGTCGGCCTTCATCACCCCTTTCGGCTTATACGAATTTACTGTAATGCCGTTTGGGATGAAGAATGCGCCAGCCACCTTTCAAAGGCTTGTGAATTACTTACTGGAAGGACTAGAAGAATGTGCTGTCGCCTATTTAGACGACATTGCCGTGTATAGCCCCACGTGGAAGGAGCATCTGGTGCACCTGTCGCAAGTACTGGACAAACTTGCTGCGGCTGGACTAACTGTTAAGCCTAGCAAGTGCCAGCTGGGCATGAATGAGGTCACTTACTTAGGCCACAGAGTAGGAGGAGGCACACTGAGGCCTGAAATAGAGAAGGTGAAAGCCATTACGAGATGGCCAACACCTCTCACCAAGAAGCAGGTCATGTCTTTCTTGGGAACGGCCGGGTACTATAGGAAGTTCATCCCGAACTATAGCGCCCTGGCCAAGCCTCTGACAGACTTGACCAAGAAGAAGCTGCCCAGGACGGTGTCATGGACGCCGGAATGCGAGCAAGGCTTCCAGACCCTGAAGGATGCACTAGCCAGTGCTCCTGTGCTTCAGGCCCCAGATTTCACTCGGAAGTTTGTGGTCCACACGGATGCTTCCGCCTTTGGTCTGGGTGCAGTCCTGAGTCAGGTGAACCAGGCCGGGGAGGAGCATCCTGTACTATACCTGAGCCGTAAGTTACTGGCCAGGGAGACCAGCTACTCCACAATAGAGAAGGAGTGTTTAGCTATTGTGTGGTCCCTGCAAAAGCTACAACACTACCTGTATGGACGCAATTTCACAGTGATCACTGATCACAATCCCCTCAGCTGGTTGGCACGTCTCGCAGGAGACAATGCGAAACTGCTGAGATGGAGCCTGATTTTGCAGCAGTACAACTTCACCGTGCAGCACAGAAAAGGTAGTTTACATGGAAATGCCGACGGGTTGTCGCGGCAGGGAGAATCGACCGGAGATGGCTGGGTTGCTGTGGAATAGGCTTGTGGCCATTTCCCCAGGCAACCTTTTAAAAGAGGGAGGTGTGCCGGCATACATACATAATTCCTCTGGGTAGCCATCTTATATGCTTCTGGCCTATGTAAAAAACTGTGAACTCTCATCTTCATGAAGCCTGGGTCGCCTATGATATAGATGGACACTTTTATTACCACTACTCTTTGAGGCCAGCAATAAAAGGTCATAAAAGCTACACCAGGCCCAGCTCATCCTGTCCAAGATCAGCTCGCTGTCAAGCCTGGCTGGAGCGTGACGTCATTAATTTCCAGGTCTGGTTTGAGGAGAGCTAATAGCCCTTAATTAGCTCTGGGCATAAAACCAGTCCACTTTCATATTTCATTTATGAATCAACTTATGCCCATTCTGACACCAGATCCAGGCTCTACAGACTATTGTGGTTAATTGGGTATCAAATATGACTAGAGGATGTGATTCCTTAGCTGACCTATGGGTGGTAGAAGAACTACAGGTCCCAGCATTACCGTGTGTGGTCTCATTTTGTAGGTAAATAAATAAGGATCGCAAATATGTATTCTGTATAAAAATATGCCGATGTATCAAGGAGATACGAGCTTAAGTATAATCCTCATTGTAGGAACTGAACTTTGATGGGGTCATAAAACACTTGGAGGCCAATCCCTAGGATTGACAGTCACTCTGCTGCCATTGGCTGACAGGAGTAAGTCTCCTGCCCATGGCAGAGTTCATAAAAACCCATGCACAAGGACAGAGGAGAGAGACCCATGGAACATCACCAGACACTTAATTGGACATTGACGGCATATCCCTGTATCAGAAGAACTTTGAGGGTCTCCCCTGATACATACTGAAAAGGGGTTTGCAAGGATTCAAAAAGGACATATGAACGACCATCTGAAACCCAGAGAAACTAAGTATTCTTTCATCTTTTTCCCTTTCATTTGAACTGTCGTGATTATTTATATTGTTATTATTATTCTGTAGATTTATAGTCATTTTCATTAGACTTGTATGCACTGCTTTTTACCGCTTATTAAAGATTATAAAATCTAAGTGGCCAAGTCTTCCATATTCTAAGCTGCCGAACAACGTACCTTGCCTTTGAAGAGACGTTACCAGGTAGTTAGTTACATTGCATTTAGGAATTGTAGCTGGGGGTGATTGACTGCGGTTGGTCAGTAAGTGATATCCGGTTCATCCACTGATCTGTGTGATAGTGAATGACCCGGATAGTCGGCTCGTGGACCGGGAACCCACGTGGTGGCAGTTACCGAAGTGTAGTGGGGGGTGTTAGCCGAGTGGTAATACCCCGGTCACGTGAGGTCTCTGTGTGTGCGCAGACTCCGTCACAGACCACTACGTCACAGCTGTGGGATCCGGAGCGGTCGGATCCATAGTTCGTGACACCAGGTACTAAAAAATCATTTGTAAAGGGATGAAATACTTATTTGCATAACTGTATATCTACATTACAGAGTGTTGGTGAGAGATACAAAAGTAATGTAAGCATTGTACCTAGGCATATTCTGTCACAGATCTCTCTGATCTGCTCCGAGTTCCTCCTCTTCAAATTGGACCATTTCTTGAGTATGGTCATCTTTGTGTGCCTGCCATTAAACTTCTGCCATAGCTCAAAACAGATTCCCCTCATGATCCTCTGCTTGTCAGACTGGACCCGGGTCCTGTCATAGACCTGCTCCAACATGCGCTGCAGGATAAAGATGCAAGCATATAATCCCAATTTTTTTTTAATACAAGTATGGAAAATAATGTCCTCAACAAAACAGCAAAAAGTATTTAAGTCTTTGAAGGGGAAATATAATATTTAATGTTACCGTTATAAGATCGGATTGTATTGCGATTGTATGTGTGTGGGGTCTAAGCAATCGGATATTGGCCAGCTGAGCAGAGATGTACCTGTCTAGTGACGTGATGGTACGGTATGGGGTGTAAAGCTTGTTCGCCTCCCCGTGGTGCACCCTGGGTAACTCTAAATGAACCTGCAAATACTGGCGGTCAGACAAAGAAAGCTTCTCCTGAGTCCTGACCAACAGGACACAAACTCTAATCTATAGATTGTGTGTGTGTGTGGTATATAGTTTGTGGCAAGAAAATGGATGTGCAATGTGAATGTGAGAGATATTTCTCTGCTGTCCATACATACAAGCTACAGACATAGTGCTGTGATGTCACAACAATACTTAGTGTACCAATCAGTAATATCTATTGTGGGAACTCGCTTTGGTAGACAGGATTAGTGGACGCAGTATAGAGGCAACAACAAGTTCTTTGGATCAAACAGTTCAGTGTTCTATTCACACTTTAGCCAAGTGACAAAACAAGCAGTCATATTCAAACAAAAAGTCACCTTGTGGTGTTGGTCGCAATTCACACCATACGGCAATTCTGCCTCAAAGAGTACTTGCTGATAGCAGCACCAACCTGTTTTTACGCCAAACAGGTAGCAAGCCTTCATCCAGACACAAGGCTCCCAGACCCCAACACAGAGACATGGCTTCTGAGCCTAGCTGCGTATTTATGGACAGCCAGGTGCTGCCAAAACCCAGACTGGCATTTAAAATAAATACATGATGAATATTCGCCCAAATATTCGAGAAATGTTGTGAATTCGAATATAGCCCCTGACGCTCATCACAAGTGGACATAAGTCAGCAGGGTGGCAGTAGTGTGAGGTCTGGAGCCAAACGTGCCCAGGGTAGACTGTCTGCTACCTGTCCGGAAAAAATTAGCAGTGGAGTCCCTCCGAGTCCCTTGAGCAAATGCCCAGATGCATTCTGAGTTACTTGTGTAGTGACAGCTGTATTATCACCATTTGGCAGAGGGGCGACTACTGGATCTCCACTAAGTTAGACCCTCCCTACTGGTCCCAATTTTTTTTTTCTCCTGCTGATAGGGAGGATAAACTCAACTACTATAGAGACACCCTATGTAGTCAGTCAGTTGTTGCCTTTATCCGCCTTTGCCCATTCTCACAAAGGGGGGCCCTCTGCGCTCATACTCCACTGCCATGACTGCTGGAGGAAGGGCAGGAGCAGCACCAGCTCCATCAGTAGGAACTAAAGTCTGAAGTCTCTAATGTCTCTTTATTTTCACCCGCCTACTGAAGAAACTATCCAGTAACAGCAGGACTTGAACCAGCGGGTGGTGGCATACTTGGAATGCACCCTGCCACCCAGATCCAAGATCCTCTGGACTACTGGGCAGTCAAACTTGATTTGTGGCCACAACTGGCCGAGTTTGCCTTGGACAAGCTTTCCTGCCAGTAGTGTGGCATCAGAGCGGGTGTTTGGTGTGGTGGAGGGCATAGTTACCCCAAAGAGAACTCGCCTTTCCACTCAAAATGTTGAGAGACTAACCATTGTAAAGATGAATCAGGCATGGATCAGCCAGGATTTCCACACGTCCATGCCTGATGCATCAGACTAGATCATTCTGGGTGCCACACCAAAACATTGTGAAAACCTGTTTTTTCTGGTCACCTGCTTCAGCCACTATTCTGATGCAGATGCTGCAACCCAAGTGTTGCCACACACCTGCTGCCATCTTCTCCTACTGCCACTATATTGTGCTGTTACTGAAACTGCTGTTGCCCCCCACTAGTGTTGAGCACGAATATTCGAATAGCGAATTTTAATCTTGAATATCGGCACTTTGAGAATTCACGAATATTTAGAATATAGTGCTATATATATTCGTAATGACGAATATTCAGATTTTTTTTTCCATCTGAACACATGATTCCTCCCTGCTTCTTGCTTGTGGGCCAATGAGTCATTGGCCCACAAGCAACTTAATCAGGGAGGAATCCTGACTTCAGATAGAAAAAAATGACGAATATTCTAAAACACGAATATATAGCACTATATTGAATATTATGCTATATATTAGTTTTTTATAATATTTGTCATTTTTTTCCATCTGAAGTCATAATTCCTCCCTGCTTAAGTTGCTTGTGGGCCAATGACTCATTGGCCAACAAGCAAGAAGCAGGGAGGAATCATGTGTTCAGAGGGAAAAAATTACAAAAATTCTAAAAACAAATATATAGCACTATTTTCTATAGTGTTATATATTCGTTTTTGACCCATACATGTATTGAGCGTGTAATATTCGCATATTACGCGATCATTACCTTGCCGATTTTCGCGTGAAGAAAAATAATGTAAAATATAACAAATATACGAATTTGCGAATATATGACGAATATTCTACAAAATATTCGCAAAATATCACAAATTCTAATATAACCCCTGTCGCTCATCACTACCCCCCACCACTTCCCCACTCTGTGACTTCCTATGCAGTTGCCACTGTCACCACTCTGTCACTGGGCCATTGTGTTTACTCCTCATGCAGTTGCCACCCTCCCCAATTTGTCCTTGGGCCACTATCTTGACTCCTCATGCGGTTGCTACCCTCCCCACAATAACAATGAGCCCCTATATTGACTCCTCATGTGGTTGCCATACTCCCCACTCTGTCACAGGGCCACAATGTTGACTCATCATGCAATTTGCCCTTAGCAATACTGATGAATTACGGAGCAAAATGCTGACTGTGTGAAGTCGGATGCTCAAAAGATAGAATAATTTTTTTGGGGGGTTGTTCCTGTGACTGATCAGAAGAAGGGAAAAATAAATAGTGACGTCAACAAAAACTTACTCCTGTCACTCTCTCCACTCTGTCAGGGGAACACTACTTGTCTCAGCGTATAATAGAACAGGTTCTGGAGAAATCTATGTGGAATCAGCACACGGTGTGCACTCTTTCACTCTATAGTAAAATCTTGGGCAACTGCACAGTTCTTCATACCTGATGCTAACATTGACCTGGAAGGCTGAGTTCACACTTCAGTTATTTGGTTAGTTTTGGCCCCATAACTGAAAAAATAAGTGAAGTGAGAACTGCTTGTAAGGCTAGGTCTACACAACGACATTTGTCACGCGACAGATAGGGCGCAACAGTTGTCGCGCGACATTTTGTTGCACTAATGTCGCGCGACAATTTTTATAATGGCAGTCTATGGTGTCGCACTGCAACATGCGACATGTTGCGACTGCGACGCGACAGTCGCAGAAAAATCCATCTTGAATGGATTTTCTGCGACTGTTGCGTCGCAGTCGCAGCATGTCGCATGTTGCAGTGCGACATTATAGACTGCCATTATAAAAATTGTCGCGCGACAAATGTCGTCGTGTAGACCTAGCCCTAGGTCTACACGACGACATTTGTCGTGCGACAAAAAGTCGTGCGACAGATAGGGCTCAACAGTTGTCGCGCGACATTTTGTTGCACCAATGTCGCGCGACAATTTTTATAATGGCAGTCTATGGTGTCGCACTGCAACATGCGACATGTTGCGACTGCGACGCGACAGCATGTTGCAGTGCGACACCATAGACTGCCATTATAAAAATTGTCGCGCGACATTGGTGCAACAAAATGTCGCGCGACAAATGTCGTCGTGTAGACCTAGCCTTAGAGTGACGCCTGTCAACTGCCTATCATACTGACGTAAAGTAACTGTTTCACTACCACAGCGAACTAGCTATGCATGTTTCCGCAATGCACAGTAATGTACAATGATGTACAGGCTTCCTGAAGCTGGGAAATAGGTGGTATTTAATGTTCTTAATCACTAATTAATTTGGATCGAATCGAATAGAGCAGCTCTCCCTCTATCATAGTTGGCTATTCATTTGAATGTCCTGCATGGAAATACTACATTTCCCATGCAGTAGATCATACATGGGGGCAACCATCACTACCCTCATTGACACGAGGATTTGGTCAATGGCTATCTCTCCTAACACCCCCAAACACATCAAAACCTGGCTCTGCTGAGCATGTAAGTGTTTTCAATGGGGAGAGTGTAGAAAACTTCTGTTATGCACCCTTGGTGGTGACTTATCTCCACAGAGAACAAAAAGGATCAGGTGTTAAAATTCCGTGCATCTGATCTTTCAACTTCCCGCTATATCATCTGTCAGAAAAGAGTTGGGCGCTACATATACACATTAGATTGTTGGCTGAAAATGGTGGGTTTGGCCGAAGATAAACTAATGTGTATAAGGGGCTTTTAGCCATTGCATTTAACCTAGGGCTACACGGCAACACGTGTCTCATGACACAAAAACACATGTGACATGTCTGCAACTTGCTGTCGCGTGACTATTTTAGAGCTGGTATTTGGCCAAGTTGCAGGCATGTTGTGATCTTACACATTCATTTATTCTGGTCCATCAAGGTCTCTTTGAATTTATAGGCATGTTGTGAGCCGCATCCGACTGACATTAAATGTTTTGCGACTGTCGAATTGCATTGGCCGCGTGTTGCACTGTGACACCATAGACATACATTACATGAAATGTCATGCGACTTTCTTGTCGCCCAACATGTGTAG
This sequence comes from Bufo gargarizans, assembly GCF_014858855.1. Classification (NCBI taxonomy): domain Eukaryota; kingdom Metazoa; phylum Chordata; class Amphibia; order Anura; family Bufonidae; genus Bufo; species Bufo gargarizans. The sequence continues at coordinate 68,232,594 of NC_058082.1, read as the reverse complement.
CCTTAACCTTAAATTGAACATTTATTTGATATAGCCCTCGATGACTAGAACTATATTTAAAAGTGTACAATTTTGGCTGGCTGTGGCAACCCCTAGATGGAGCTTAGGAGCCAATAGTATACTCTAATACAGGCATGCTCAACCTGCAGCCATCCAGCTGTTGCAAAACTACAACTCCCAGCATGCCCTAATAGCTGTAGGCTGTCCAGGCATGCTAGGAGTTGTAGTTTGACAACAGCTGGAGGACCGCAGGTTGGGCATCCCTGCTCTAATACATTAAATCCAAAAATAACACAGCATATAGGACAGGCTGCTACCAGAGAAATGGAGCTCTGTCCACTATTACCAATGGGGGCATATTGCTAGGGTCCCACACGTATCTTGTAAGCGCAAAGTGTAGGAGGGCACACTGTGCATGTGCACCTGCCCTCTATTCATTTCTACGGGGCCGCCGAAAATAGCTGAGTGCTGACTGCTCAGCCCCATAGAAATGAATGGAAGTGGTGCGCTCCCATTCATTTCTATGGGGAGAGCGCTTGGTGTTAGCCAGACCTGGGAAACACCGGGTCCTCCAGCCACCACCTTCCCCGTTCCGTTCTCGGTATAGGTGCAGGTCCCAGTGGTTGGACCTGCACCTTTTAGACAATAGGGGCATATCCTAGAGATATGCCCCTATTGCCTCAGATGGGAATACCCCTTTAATCAGCACAGTATTGTGGACCTAAATATAACAAGATGAATAATCACTTTAAACAGGCTAAGATCCTGCTTGGGATGAAATTAGTAGGCTTTTTACACAGTTGTATGACCTGGAAAAGCCCTTTACATGTTGCAGGTCCTTTGACTGAAGGTGATCTCAAGAACTCTCACTGTCCATGATATCAATGCAAATACAATGAATTACAAGGTGCCCAGTGTATAAATTGTCCACTATCCTTTTTGTCTACACCAGGGGTGGCCAACCCGCGGCTCTCGAGCCGCATGCGGCTCTTTGCCACTTCTAGTGGTGGAGCTAGGAAGCAGCTGTAAAGCCTAGTAGAGAACATGGCATGTGCCGCTCTCATCACTCCCTACCTCTCCAATGTGACGCGGCTGCTGCTGCCACCAATGGGGAGATACTGTAGCAGGGAGGAGAAGGGGAGCCGTGTCACAGTGGAGAGGGAGTATTATAAATTCTTACCATTAGTGGCGCAGTGCCCACCCCCAAGTATTAGTATCATTGGTGGAAGTGGCCACAGGGTCCTCTCCCCTCCTCTTCATTGGTGGCAGTTCTGATGGGAGCCCCAGCAGCTACTGAAGCCCTGGCTGCCATGGTAAGCTCCCTGCTGCTGTGTGTACTTTGCACAGGGCAGCAAGGACAGTGTGAAGTCCTATTCACCTTAATAGAGCTTTATTAGGGTGAATAGGACAAGGGTTTTAGCCCCTAAGGGGGCTAATAGTAAACAAAAGGTAAAACAAAAAAAAATACTAAAAGTTTAAATTGCTCCCTTTCCCAATTTTACTTATAAAATTTACAAACAATAAAGAATAAACATATTACATATTGCCATGCCCAAAAAAGTTTGAACTATTAAAATATAAAAAAATATTTCCTACGCGGTCAACGCAGTAACAGAAAAAAAATAACAACCACGAAATTCGCCTTTTTTAGTCACCTTGTCCCCTCCAAAAAATAGGATAGCACTGCTTTATTATGGGCCGGACGTTCCGTAAATGGAATGCACACAGATTTTTTTGTGTTTTATTATTTACGCAGCGTATCGAAATCAAATGAAAATTTCGGTATTGTGACAACCCTAGTAGGTGGAGACGCGCAGTATGACCTGACGCTGTGCACATCAGGTCACAGTGGAGACTGTGTCAGACTTGCAGAGTAGCAGGTGCCTGATCCGGAGCCCGGTGCCAGATCAGGAGACGTAGGTGATTTCTTTAAATTATTGTACTGAGCATGGGGGTCTGATCTGAACATGGGGGATCTGAGCATGGGGGGGGTCCTGATCTCAGCATGGAGGGTCTGATCTGAGCAGGGGGGGGTCTTATCTGAGCAATGGGGGTCTTATCTGACCATTGGGGGTCTGATCTGAGCATGGGAGTCTGGTCTGAGCATGGGAGTCTGGTCTGAGTATGGGGGGGTCAGATTTGAGCATGGGGGGGGTCTGATCTGAGCATGGGAGGGTCTGATCTGAGCATGGGAGGGTCTGATCTGAGCATGGGAGGGTCTGATCTGAGCATGGGAGGGTCTGATCTGAGCATGGATGGGTCTGATATGAGCACGGGAGGGTCTGATCTGAGCACAGGGGGGTCTGATCTGAGCACAGGGGGGTCTGATCTGAGCACAGGGGGGTCTGATCTGAGCACAGGGGGGTCTGATCTGAGCACAGGGGGGTCTGATCTGAGCACAGGGGGGTCTCACACTGGGAGTCTGATTTGTGTTGTCTGATCTGAGCATTGGGGATCTTATTTTGGGGGTCTGATTTGCAGTTTTGATGAGGATTGGGGATCTTATTATAGGTCAGATGAGTATTGGGGGTCTGATGAAAATTTTTTTTTCTTTTCTTCTCTGCTAATGAAAAAAAAATAAAAAAAAAATAAGATCAGATGAAAAATATATTTTTTCTTATTTTTCTCTGCTAAAACCTAGGTGCATCTTATAGGGCATAAAATACGGTTACTTGTGTGTAGCTTTATAGCTTGTGGCTCATGGTAGTCATATGTTGTTGTTTTTTCTGGCTATTTGTGTCTGTAAGGTTGTCCACCCCTGGTCTACACTGTGCAGAATGTTGATCTCCCTATTAGTTAATAAAGGCAGTCTTGAACTGAGGTCTCGCTTCTATTTGTTCAGCATGACATCTGATTATCTTTAGCAGACAACCACTTGAACCGTTTTATAGTTTAAGCCTTTGTCCTCACGTGACTGAAAATACAGCAGCCAATTCCGCTGCTCAACCTAAAAAAAACTGAAGTAAAAGTATTACATGTGGTTTTTACCACGGAAATGGCTGTGATTTCACCCTCTCCATCCAAAGAGTAAAATCCACAGTGGAGATCCACAGCAGAAATTCACAGGCTGCAGATTTTAAACCCGCATTACAGGTCAGTTTACGCCGTGGTTTTCTTACACAACACGTGGAGGAGATTTCTTTACATTTCATCCTCTTTGATGCTACTGTAAAATGCTGCAGATTTGCCGCCCCCCAAAATCTGTCACTTGTGGACATAGCCTGAATAAAGTAATAAAAACAGTTTTTTGTGAAAAGTAAAAAAAAAAAAAAAAAAAAAAATCGAGACACTAACCACAAATTTTAACATTTGTAAACAAATAATAATCGGCAATCACAAACTAAGGTTTCATATGTATTTCTATAAACCCACACCCGCATAATGTCATTTACTTAGCTTAAAGGGAACGTGTCACCGGGATTTTGTGTATAGAGCTGAGGACATGGGTTGCTAGATGGCCGCTAGCACATCCGCAATATCCAGTCCCCATAGCTCTATGTGCTTTTATTGTGTCAAAAAAATAATTTGACACATATGCAAATTAACCTGAGATGAGTCCTGTCCCTGACTAATCTCACATACAGGACTCATCTCAGGTTAATTTGCATATGTGTCAAATCATTTTTTACACAATAAAAGCACACACAGCTATGGGGACTGGATATTTCGGATGTGCTAGCGGCCATCTAGCAACCCATGTCCTCAGCTCTATACACAAAATCCCGGTGACAGGTTCCCTTGAAGTAATGTGATTTTTTTTCTTATTAAACTGGAGGGTCACTTTATTTTTCCATGGCAGGAGTTCACTTTGATGCCAGCAGTTGCAAATGGAGCAGGGATGTTTATTACAGCTACATTCCCATTGATGATATAATGGATAAAATGGCACCATGACAAAAATGTACATCCTAATACAGCAACTGACAGCCACCCGTAACATTCCTTTCAGTAATGGCTCAGGAAGGGGTACCTATGGGGTATATTTGGATCGGGTACATCATACAAAAAAAATAAATAAAGGAATTCACTAACTAGTAACTATACCTGGGGTCTAACTACAACTCCCAGCATGCACACTTGCTCAGCTGTTCTCAGAAGTCCCACAGAAGTGAATGCAGCTTGCTGGGAGATATAGGTTTTCAACAGCTGGAGTGCTAAAGGTTGGTGACACCTGAACCATACCATACACCTTAAATGTCATGCATTCAGCTGGTGAAACTATGTGAATTGATAAAAGAAATCCCATGCATGCCAGGAGATGTATTTTCACAAGAGTCGGAGTGCTGAAGGTTGCTGACCCCTGAACTTCACTATACAGGTCCTTCTAAAAAAAATTGCATATTGTGATAAAGTTCATTATTTTCTGTAATGTACTGATAAACATTAGACTTTCATATATTTTAGATTCATTACACACAACTGAAGTAGTTCAAGCCTTTTATTGTTTTAATATTGATGATTTTGGCATACAGCTCATGAAAACCCCAAAATTCCTATCTAAAAAAATTAGCATATCATGAAAAGGTTCTCTAACCGAGCTATTAACCTAATCATCTGAATCAACTAATTAACTCTAAACACCTGCAAAAGATTCCTGAGGCTTTTAAAAACTCCCAGCCTGGTTCATTACTCAAAACCGCAATCATGGGTAAGACTGCCGACCTGACTGCTGTCCAGAAGGCCATCATTGACACCCTCAAGCAAGAGGGTAAGACACAGAAAGAAATTTCTGAACGAATAGGCTGTTCCCAGAGTGCTGTATCAAGGCACCTCAGTGGGAAGTCTGTGGGAAGGAAAAAGTCTGGCAGAAAACGCTGCACAACGAGAAGAGGTGACCGGACCCTGAGGAAGATTGTGGAGAAGGACCGATTCCAGACCTTGGGGGACCTGCGGAAGCAGTGGACTGAGTCTGGAGTAGAAACATCCAGAGCCACCGTGTACAGGCGTGTGCAGGAAATGGGCTACAGGTGCCGCATTCCCCAGGTCAAGCCACTTTTGAACTAGAAACAGAAGCGCCTGACCTGGGCTACAGAGAAGCAGCACTGGACTGTTGCTCAGTGGTCCAAAGTACTTTTTTCGGATGAAAGAAAATTTTGCATGTCATTCGGAAATCAAGGTGCCAGAGTCTGGAGGAAGACTGGGAGAGGGAAATGCCAAAATGCCTGAAGTCCAGTGTACCCACAGTCAGTGATGGTCTGGGGTGCCATGTCAGCTGCTGGTGTTGGTCCACTGTGTTTTATCAAGGGCAGGGTCAATGCAGCTAGCTATCAGGAGATTTTGGAGCACTTCATGCTTCCATCTGCTGAAAAGCTTTATGGAGATGAAGATTTCATTTTTCAGCACGACCTGGCACCTGCTCACAGTGCCAAAACCACTGGTAAATGGTTTACTGACCATGGTATTACCGGGCTCAATTGGCCTGCCAACTCTCCTGACCTGAACCCCATAGAGAATCTGTGGGATATTGGGAAGAGAAAGTTGAGAGACGCAAGACCCAACACTCTGGATGAGCTTAAGGCCGCTATCGAAGCATCCTGGGCCTCCATAACACCTCAGCAGTGCCACAGGCTGATTGCCTCCATGCCACGCCGCATTGAAGCAGTCATTTCTGCAAAAGGATTCCCGACCAAGTATTGAGTGCATAACTGAACATAATTATTTGAAGGTTGACTTTTTTTGAATTAAAAACACTTTTCTTTTATTGGTCGGATGAAATATGCTAATTTTTTGAGATAGGAAATTTGGGTTTTCATGAGCTGTATGCCAAAATCATCAATATTAAAACAATAAAAGGCTTGAACTACTTCAGTTGGTGTGTAATGAATCTAAAATATATGAAAGTCTAATGTTTATCAGTACATTACAGAAAATAATGAACTTTATCACAATATGCTAATTTTTTGAGAAGGACCTGTATAGATGCTCTCCATATGCAGGCTCATAGATGACTATGGTAACACAAAAGGGTTGGTCAGCACAGCCCATCCCAATGCGCAGGTGCACGCTGCTATGACTGGAAACATAAAACAGCACAACATATAATGCAACAGCTCTCTGCGAACCAAATAAAGTACTAAAACATATTATAATGATTATGTTATGCATAGCATAAGCATGATAATATGTTTTTGTACTTTATTTGGTTCACAGAGAGATGTTGCATTATATGTTGTGCTGTTTTATGTTTCCAGTCATAGCAGCGTGCACCTGCGCATTGGGATGGGATGTGCTGACCAACCCCTTTTGTGTTTCCATTGTATTTTGCACTGGAGGTGCGGCTGACTCCAGTCGGTGGTGCACTCCTGACCAGCCTCTCTGATTTTAATTAGCGTGAGTATAAAGCTTAGCCTGCTCCTCCCCACTCACTAGAAGCCCCTGACACCAGGAGAGGTATGGAGTGGGTAGTGGACTCGGCATGCATGTTGGTACTTGCATCGCCTGTATTCCATGGAGGCCATTTTGGCGCCAAAAATGATAAAAATCAAAGGGGACCCAGCATGCATGTGGAACCTACACCCCCTGAATTTCATGGTCGCTGTCATGGCACGTAACAGGTAGAACTTAGTGTTAGGTTCCCGTCTTACAGAGATCGCCTTGACGTGCGGCAGACGGGCTCAAATAATTTTGTACAAAGTGTATTTGCCTAGCATAAATGACTATGGTGTCATCTTCTAGTCTGTGGAGAATTATAAAGTGTCTTTTGCTTCAAATGAAGCCTCTTTTTCTGATTTAGTGGATGCATTAGCATAACTAATATCTGACAGTGTTTACTTCCATCTGCACAATCACATTAATTGTCAGGCGTTATAAACATAAAAGTCACAACCATTTCAGATGAAGAAACTATGGCTTGAATTGATAAAAAATAAAAAACTCCTGTAGTGAAATAAACAGAGGCACGGAGAGGAAGGGACACATCTGGCTTAACCATAGCTATTTCAGAGAAAGTGAACTTGAGGACCAGCTTTAATCTGATCTTAGATTAGAAAGCCATTAAAATGCTCCTTGAGATGCAGAGGAGCGCGGAGAAATTGTATACAGTATGTTCATTATACCTGATAATGCCCTGTCGTTGTACACAGCTGCTTTTCCCATTTCCTGTCACTTCTATGTCACTGGAGCTGCGATTGTCATCTCCTCACTTACTTACTAATTATTTGCCAGTACATCAAGCTGTTTTTTGTGGCTCACTTCATGCAAACATCACTTCATCATCATCGGATCTAAGGAACTTTGACGACATTAGCTGTGAGATTGACATCATACGTAGGTTTTAATTTCCAGGTGTGCAGAACAACCTAAAAAGCTTTGGAAGTCTAGCAATAAAATAATGCCTGTAATACCCTGTCTGAGAGCAGCATACACCGATGATAGAGACCCTGATTGCAGTGCTAGGTGGCTTTTAATATTGAACTAGTCGTTTCCTTAAAATCTGTGCTGAGCAGCTTCAGCACTAGTGAAGCGCTGGAGTTCGCTTAATAATAAGCATGAGCCCAGGCATCCTGATATTGATGAGCTCGGACAGGGTAGAATAAAATAGGTGACATATGCCCTTTAGCCCTGTTTTAACGTGAATTTTGAAGATTTGAGAATAAATAGGCTTACACAGGCTAAGTGATAAAATGTATACTAAGTGTAAATATATATGATATATAAATATATATATATATATATATATATATGAAGAAAAAGTACTTGACACGTCCAAATATGTTAAGGAAATTGTACGCCAATTGAGTGACATCAATGTGTATGACATATTACAAGGTGACCCAAAATTTAATATCATGAGCATTGTACGTCAGCCTATCCGATGCGGTAGCCGGGGGTATTATTGATGAAGGTCTAAAGGAATATTTGATGGTACCTTTTCCCATCACTCCGGTCATATATATATTACCTAAGGTCCACAAAACCCTTGTGGACCCCCCCGGCCGCCCCATCGTGTCTGGCTCTGATTCAGTTTTTAGTAGAATAGCGATCTTTTTGGACAAATTACTAAGAGACTTTTCGACAGCAGGTAAATCATATATTCAGGACACAAATGATTTTTTACAACAGCTTAGGGCCACGGATGTAAGTGATGTGCAGAATCTAACCCTTGTGTCCTTTGACGTAGTATCTCTGTACACGTCAATAGGACATGAAAAAGGCATTGCTGCGGTGAACAAATACTTAGATGAGTCGCCTTTAACACAAAATTCCAAGCATTTTATTAATATCATGTTGAGACTCATTTTAGAGAAAAATTATTTCTTGTTTCAAGACACCTTTTATAACCAAAAGCGTGGCGTGGCGATGGGGTCCAATGTGGCCCCAACGTACGCGAATATATATATGCGACACATGGAGGAGGACTTCGTCTATGTGTCCCACCACTTCAGTCATGTCCTGAGGTGGTGGCGATACATAGATGACGTCTTCCTCCTGTGGACGGGTACGGAACAACAATTGAATGATTTCCATGTATACTTAAACGATATTGATGCTGATCTCCAATACACAGTATCTTTTTCAAAGACACAATTGTCATTTCTAGACACCAATGTTCGTTTGATTGACGGTTCTATCCACACGGGTCTGTTTGTTAAATCTACTGATAGAAATACACTCTTACGGTATGAGAGTAATCACCCGCGAAGTCTGGTTAAACAGCTACCCTACTCACAATTTCTACGCACTAAGCGTATTGTATCAGATCAGACTGAGTTAACAACTACATTAGATCAGATGGCAGATAAATTTAAGGAACGAGGGTATCCCCGTAAATTGTTGAATGAACAGAAAAAGAAGATTCTGCATGCTGACACTGGGATTGCTCCAGTTGCCTCCCAGAAGACACGAAGGATACCCTTCAAGTCCACGTATTCTGATCTTAGTGTGACTGTGGGACGTGTCCTGAGGGATAACTGGAGCATCTTGAGTAGATCAATTAAGGATGTACCTGAGTTTAAATTCCCTCCTCTTCTATCCTATCGGAAAAACAAAAATATTAAGGATTGCTTAGTGAGGGCAGATGTCGGCCCCAAGAAGGTTAGTATACAGCGGACACTGGCACCGCTGGGGCTGGGATGTTATCCCTGCCTCAGTTGTGTCAATTGCCGCTATATTTGCAAGTCTAGATCTTTCGTGCATCCATTCACTAATAAAGAATATCCTATCAAATTCCATCTGACCTGTTCCTCCTCATACGTAATCTATGTTCTGTCCTGCCCCTGCAACCTAATTTATGTTGGTGAAACATCAACAGAATTGAAACTGAGATTAAACAATCACAGAAATTCCATAAGGAAGAAACGCACCGACTTGCCAGTTGCGAGACACTTTGGATCCCTTCAACATACTGAGCGTGACCTCAGGTGTTGGATTGTTGATCAAATTTCACTTCCCAGGAGAGGGGGTGATCGTTCAGCAATCCTCAAGAAAAAAGAATTGCGTTGGATCTATGAACTTGATAGCTTGTACCCTAGAGGTCTTAACGTTGAGTTTAGGTGAGAGCCTTTTGATTGGTGGCCCGCTTCCCTTTCCTTCTTGTGTGAGATACCTTCCTCATTAATGTATGATAGTGCAAGAGAATTGTGAAAAAATAATATAGTATTGTAATTTGATATCTATATACATTAATATATGTATTCTCTCTTTGCCTTTTAGATGGTTTTAACACACATAATATTGGATACGGGTCCGAGAATTATGTCCTTCTGGAAGCTACACAGACCAGTGCTGACATCATCTTTCTCTCCTCTCTGCGCAAGTCCAGATCTGTAATCTAGTTGCGGATTATTATGTCTTTTATTCTTTCTTGGATGCGATGCTGCTAGATGATGTGGAGGGATGTTCCCTCTATGGCTGCTTTTATTTATGCGGTTTGGCTGCTGATGTCGATGTGATTCATGGAAGTGTCTCGCTTCGACACCTGCGGCCCTCCAGGTTCGGTGTCCCTCCCGGAGGGGCGGGATCCCGATCCTTCTGCTGACACATGTAGGAGATCCCTACTGCGGCCCTATATTTGTATATATTTCTACATCTTTACAGCTCCCATCTGTGGACTATGTATATACATAGAACTATAGGGCAATTTTCCCTTAAGCAATATGGCGACGTTCGTTAGATATCATAGAACGCATGCGCCATACCCTTTGCACCATGACTCATACGATGACGTGGATCTGGACATGCGCACGATAGAGATAGAGACGCTCAACCAACACGATGGTCTATGTGGACGCTACAACTTCTGAAGGCCTGATTTCTGTGATCCGTATTTATTATTTATTATTCACTATTATGACACAGTTTTAAACTTGTCTCTTATTGCCAACACTTATATATCATTTATATTTTTCTACGTTAAGGGATTTGTCCCTGTGAATGTAGATCACATGGCACATGTCACTTTATGCACATGCACTTTGTTTTTCACAGCAGATGTATGTAATTGTACCTTGATTGTAACTTCAATGTGATTGGTCCTATACCTTTGTTATACCTATATATGCTTCCATTTTCACTGTCTCTTTGCTTGAGGAAGGCTCTTGTGAGCCGAAACGTCGCAAGTTGCCATATTATGGGTGATTAAAACACTTTATTTCACCATCATTTTGGAGTGCAGTCCGACTTTTTTCATCTCTATATATATATATATATATATATAGTAAAACGGAAAAATCACAGAGTAATAAAGGTAAATAATAATCACCTGGCCTGCAACACAATGGAGGAGCTCTTGTCGCCATGCTACCCACATAGAACATGGCCAACACCCATGCTAATACAAGGGTAAGATAGGGACTTACAACATTCTACCTGGATGATGTTCTCATTGGAGCTGACTTCTTTGTTGTTTTGCACAAAGGTTTATACCTTACAGCTCCTTTTCCAAGGGGTGTCCAGTATGGAATACGCATGTCCCGTGAGTTAACCACTCTGGTGGTCATCTGACACAAAACAATGACTTTGTATATAGTAACTAACTATCCTTAACTCACTACATTACAAGGAATATAGACGGTGATATAATAAATAGTGATGAGCGGCAGGGGCAATATTCGAATTCGCGACATTTCGTGAATATTTGGGCGAATATTCGCCATATATTCGAGAATTCGCGAATTCATGATCTCCAGGCATTATTTTCTTGATTGCGAAAATTCGCATACAAATTCGCATGAACTGGTATTTTCACAAAAATCGAATATTCGAAATTACGAATATATTTTGCGAAAATTCAAAATATTCGCGATTTCTCGAAGTGCCGATATTCGCGATTAAAATTCGCAATTTGAATATTCGTGATCAACACTAATAATAAAGTAGAAAAAAAATATAGAATTATGTCAAATGGCAATTATTTAAAATACTCTTACAACACAAGCTCTTGTGCACATGACCGTATTCTGTATCCGGTCATTTCTTGCAGATCTATTAATTTCTATGGATCTGCAAAAATATCATCCATGTGCTGTCCGTATCTATGTGTCTGTTCCACAATTTATAGAAAATGTCTCATTCTTGTATGTATTATAGAGAAGAACAGTAATTTCTAGTGATGTGAGTGTGAAAAATGTGGATTGCACATGAGGCTTCAGTCTGTTGTGAAAATCTTCATTCTTGTATACTTCCACCCTTCTTCCCACAATACATTTTTCAGCATACTGACATACATTATATTAGAATAGTGTTACACATTATGATTTAAACATCCAACAATTTATAAAGAAGTGTGTAATGGATCTTCATCTAGAGATGACTAAAACAGAGTAATGAAAGTATAAGGGGTTGTCTCATGATTAATGTAAAGAATGAAAATCAGCCATCATATAATACATGACATCTCTTTCTAACAAAGCTAGAACCAGCCCTGCACCTCAGATGGGTCCAGAGACCTCCACATTCATTGTTCCAATAGCTCTGCTAGAATTATTTACCTGGGAGCTTGGGAGGGGGGTGTCCTTTCTGCTGCAGCTATCTCCCTGACACAGTTCAGGGAATGTATCCTTTCTCATAGGGTGTGTCCCTTCTGTTGCCTGCAATTGTCACAACTTTTAACAGAAGATACCACTGGTGATAATTAGATAGAAGGATGGAGCATGTGTGTCCATCTCAGCAATGTTAATGAGGTGGACAGAGAAATGAGGGAAATAAGGTGAACAGCAGGTGGCACTATACAGATACATTTGATTGCATAACTCAAAGGCTATACTTTATTCTTAATTACATACAATTACAAAAACATTCAGATCCTGGTGCTGGTTTGAAAAATGTAGAATATTTTTGTGGCCCCCTTTAAATAAAAAATAAAAAACACAGCAACATTCAATAATCTAAAATAAAGTCAGACATCACTTTTCTCGCCTGCCGCAACACGGTGCGATCCTACAGTGCTGATGTCCTCTTCCAGGCTGCAATGATAAGGTCACATGCAAACAAGTCACAGTGCAGCCAAACAATGGCCTAAGTAGTATATGGGACGTGACTGTTGATGCCAGCGATTGGCTACAGTGGTGATATAGTGTGCACGTGATGTCACTGCTGGACCCAGGAAAATAAAATCAGTGGTAAGAACCACAGCTTGATGCTGGAAGCGGCAAGAGAGAAAAGTGGTATTACTTCTCTTGTTTTATTAGATCATTTACTGTTGTTGCTCAGCTTTCTTTTATTTAAGGCTACTTTCACACTAGCGTTTTTTGCGGATCCGTCATGGATCTGCAAAAACGCTTCCATCATGAACGGATCCGGTTCTATTATGTCCTCTATAGCCATGACTGATTGAACACCATTTAAAGTCAATGGGGGACGGATCAATTTTCTATTGTGCCAGATTGTGTCAGAGAAAACGGATCCGTCCCCATTGACTTACATTGTGTGTCAGGACGGATCCGTTTGGCACAGTTTGATCAGATGGACAGCAGAATGCTGCAAGCAAGTGTTTTGGTGTCCGTCTCCAAAGCGGAATGGAGACTGAACGGAGGCAAACTGATGCATTCTGAGCGGATCCTTTTCCATTCAGAATGCATTAGGGCAAAACTGATCCGTTTTGGACTGCTGGTGAGAGCCCTGAATGGATCTCACAAACGGAAAGCCAAAACGCCAGTGTGAAAGTAGACTAATTTGGACAACCCATTTAATTCCATCCCTCCCTTACTTGTTGTTTCAATTCAGCACCAAACTGGCAGGGCCCAAGTTCAGGGCTGTCATGTCTTCTCCACACTCATGGAGTCCCTGGCTTTCTTCTCATTGTCATCCCCTCTCTACCAATTGTACAGCTGTCACAGGCCTTATATGGACCTTTCCCCAATTCTCCTGTGCAAGAGCAACAACATCTTTTTGGTGCCAACAGCTGCTAAGTAGTGTTGCTCGAGCATGCTCGGCCGAACACCTTTTCAGCTCGAGCATCTCGATGCCGGCACATGGAGTCTCCTCCCCGCACGTTTGTTAGCTGCTACGCAGCCAATAAATGTGCAGGTAAGTACTGCCCTTCACTGTAATGCCATAGCCATGTTGGTTACTGACATTACAGTGATTGGCTGGCCGGAACGCGTCATCGGGTGCTATGTAGCACCCGATGACACGTGTTTGACTCAGTGTTAGTCAGGGAGAGCTGTACTGAAGAAGGGAAAGATAGCATAGGGAGTGAAATATTTTTTTTTAAGTGGAAAAACTTGTCAGAGACCAAAAGTCCTTTTAAGGAATATTGTTGTGTGTGGCAGCAGCAATATATATTTTTAGCGCAACCTGCGCTAAATTGCAAAAACTTTACAGACCCAAAAGTCCTTTTAAGGACTATTGTGTGTGACAGCAATATCTATTTTTAGCGCCAAATAGCATGCAATAGTTAGGCCGCCGCAGACAGCAACATGATCTGCGCTACATCTCCTGTGTAATGTGTGCACATCCAAAAAATATCAGTGACATCCAGTGTCCTTTTTCCGTAGAGGGTGTCCGCTGCGGACAGTGACATTACCTGGGGTACATCTCCTGTGCAATGTTTCCACATCCCAAATACCTGTGACATTCCCTGTAATTTTATATTAGCCGCTGCTGACATCAGCAACATTATCTGTGGTATTTCTCCTGTGTAACGTTTCCACATCCCAAATACCTTTTTTTATTTTTGGGCGCATACACTTACAAATCCTACACTACTGTACATGTGACATACAGTACTTTAAAGCATATATAACATTTAATATGAAGAATGCGAGCAGTAAGGGACAGGGAAGTGGCCATGATGCTGATGGTGCACGCAGAGGGCGTGGCCCTGGGCGCAGTGAAACTGTGCCTGCTTCTACAGTACAAGAAAAACAATCATCCAAGATACCTAGCTTCATGTCCCAGTTTGCAGGACAGCGCAGGACAAAGCTCTCGAAGTCAGACCAGTGCGACCAGGTGGTCGGTTGGATTGCAGCAGATAATGCTTCCAGTCAGTTAAGCACTACCCTGTCTTCCACCAAGTCCAGTCTCAATAGCCAAGAGTCTGGTCAACACAATCCTCACCCTGATCCTCCTTCCTCCCACCATGGAGAGTCTTGCCAAACAAGAGATCCCATACTTGGATTTTCCGAGGAGCTCTTTTCAGCACCATTCCTTCATTTGGGCCTCTCGACAAGCCCACTTGAAGAGGGACATAAGATCTTGTGCCTTGATTCCCAAACTCATGAGCATTCACAGGCACTAAGTGTTTCACGAGGTGGATGATGATGATGAGACACAGTTGCCAATAAGTCAACGACAATTAGTGTCTTAAAAGTTGATGATGAGGATGAGACACAGTTGTCAATAACCGAGGTTGTTGTTAGTTCAACAAGTCAGGAGGATGAGCAGAGTGAGGAAGTGGAAGAGGAGGTCACGGTGGACGATGAAGTAACTGACCCAACCTGGGAAGGTGCCAATCCGAGTGGGGACAGCAGTACAGAGGGGGAGGGATCCGCAGCACCACAACATGCTGGAAGTAGGGTAGTAAAAGAGAGAAGGCAGGCCACACCAAACAGGCCGCAACTGTTCCCCGGAGCACACCCTTGCGTAAATCTTCCTTGCCATGGGGTAGGTGTTCCGCAGTCTGGCGCTTTTTTGAGAAAAGTGCAGATGACAAAAGAATTGTAATTTGCAAGTAACATCTCACCACATAAAACATAAAAAGAACTGAAAAACACTGCTAAAAAGCTGTAGAAAAGGATAAAAACAGCAAAAATATCCAAGTAATGCCATGTGTGAATCCACTTTAATATAATTTAGATAATTTATAGATCTCATTTCATAACCATTTTTTGGAATCCACTATATTTTTTTCCACTAGTGCAAGGACACCCAAGCTGCATTCCATAGATTACAGATTTTTTGCCTTCTTCTGGATCAACAAAAATATTAATAGAATGATAGAACGAGTGACTGGTGACATGGAAATAACACTGTAACCGGGTGAGTTTTGTGCTGTGCCTTCCTCCTGACGATGGATCTATCTGACTGTAATTATGAATGATTTATATGCCACCAACAATGCTTGCGGCACTTTACTAAGCTGAAAGAAACAGACAAGGATATCGGTAGAGAGTTCAAGAGTGCAACTGCTTCAGTAATAACAAATGGCGAATTCTTTACAATGACAAGCTAACAACTGGATTACAATAAGCAAGGCCTTACAATGTAATACAATAAGGTATAATACATTATCTAATAATAAAACACATACATAATCCCATCACTTTCTCATCAATAATTCTATTACAATTATTTTTGAATAAAGGCATGTTTTAAAACAGTTTATATTGCATACCCTGGAAACACTTAATTTAAAGGGGTTTTCTGAGACTTTTATACTGATTATCCCTTGGTCCAACACCCGGGACCCCGCAGATCAGCTGTTTGAGAAGGAACCAGCGCTTGCATTAGCGTCTATCAGCTCACCACACACAACGCCATACATTGTACAGCGGCTGTGCTCGGTATCACAACTCAGCCACATTCACTTCAATGGGGCTGAGTTGCGCCAAAACCATGTGACTGAAGAACACGACATAACTCGTAGGGTTGCATCGGGTATCAAATTTTCGATACCCAATCGACACTTTTTTACCCGGATTGATACGATAACGGGATTTTTCTATTTTCCAATTCTCTTAGAGAACATGGCAC
Source organism: Bufo gargarizans (assembly GCF_014858855.1). Taxonomy (NCBI): domain Eukaryota; kingdom Metazoa; phylum Chordata; class Amphibia; order Anura; family Bufonidae; genus Bufo; species Bufo gargarizans. Next base: position 68,216,463 of record NC_058082.1, on the reverse strand, counting down.
GCGCCGCTCTCAGTGAGCACCATGTTCTCCTCAGCAGCACAGTGGACAAGGATAGAGTTCCTCCCTCCCCACTGTGACGCGGCTGCCGCTGGCCACTACTGAGGAGGAGGGGGGGGGGTTGTGGCCACTGCGCCACCAATGAATGTAATTTACCCCTAAATACAAATGTACCGTAGGCTGCTGTGCCGGCGGTATCACATACCCGGCACCCGGCCTCAATAGGCAGGGGGTTAATTGCCCCAGTTTCACATTAAAAGAGTCAGTCTTTGACACTTATTTTTTCAAATTATTGAACACTTATTATTCCAGTTATTCCAAATGCTATAATTCTCCTATGAAATATCACAATGCAAGAGAAATCCAAGACCATTCCAGAGCCGTATCCTTTACCCATGTTTAGGCTAAACATCGGCGTTAGGCTACATGCACACGACTGCTGTGTGTTTTGCGGTCCGCAAAACACGGATGGTGTCCGTGTGCATTCCGCAATTTGCGGAACGGCACAGACTGCCATTAATATAACTGCCTATTCTTGTCAACAAAATGTACAAGAATAGGACAGGTTATATTTTTTTTGTGGACCACGGAAGGGAGCAACGGATGCGGACAGCACGCGGAGTGCTGTCCGCATCTTTTGCGGCTCCATTTAAGTGAATGGGTCCGCATCCGAGCCACAAAATCTGCAGGGGGATCTCAAAATCACAGCAAAATGCTTTTGTCCTAATTAGGCCCCTTTCACACGAGCAAGTTTTCCGCGCGGGTGCAATGCGTGATGTGAACGCATAGCACCCGCACCGAATCCTGACCCATTTATTTCAATGGGTCTGTGTACATAAGCGTTTTTTTCACGCATCAGTTCTGCATTGTGTGAAAAATGCAGCATGTTCTACGTTTTTCACGCAGCCCTGGCCCCATAGAAGGAGGCTTCAGTGAAAAACGGATAGCATCTGGAAACAAGTGCGGATGCAGTGCATTTCTTACTGATGGTTGATAAGAGATGTTGTTTGTAAACCTTTTTTTTTTTTATCACGTGATGAAAAACGCATCAAAACGCATTGCACCCGCGCAGAAAAAACTGAACGCAATCGCAGATAAAACTGACTGAACTTGCTTGCAAAATGGTGCGAGTTTCACTGAACGCACCCTGAACGCATCCAGAGCCAAGTCATATCGTTTGTGTGAAAGGCCTAATACAACCAGCTGCATCCGTTCATGTCCAAAAAAAACGGATCCAGCACTACTGACTTACATGGTCTTTGGCTTGTTCAGTTTCCCATGCCGCACACAAAAACACTGCTTGCGGCAATTTTGTGTCCGGCATGGGAACGCAACAAACCGGAGCGGAATGCATTCTGGTGCACTCTGTTATGGTTTGTTCAGTTTTGTCCACATTGACAATGAATGGGGACCAAATGTAAGCGTTGTGGCGCAGTTTAGAGAGCCTGCGCCGGATCTCAAAACCGGACAGCACAACGCTGTGAAAGCAGCCTTAGGCCCCTTTCACACGAGCGAGTATTCTGCGCAGGTGCAATGCGTGATGCGAACGCATTGCGCCCGCACAGAATCCGGACCCATTCATTACAATGGGTCTGTGTACATGAGCATTGGTTTTCAGGCATCACTTGTGCGCTGCGTGAAAATCGCAGCATGTTCTATATTCTGCGATTTTCACGCAACGCTGGCCCCATAGAAGTGAATGTGGCTGCGTGGAAATCGCGATGCGTTTTTCACTGATGGTTGCTAAGAGATGTTGCTTGTAAATAGGGATGAGCGAACTCGAACTGTATAGTTCGGGTTCGTACCGAATTTTGGGGTGTCCGTGACACGGACCCGAACCCGGACATTTTCGTAAAAGTCCGGGTTCGGTGTTCGTCGCTTTCTTGGCGCTTTTGTGACGCTTTCTTGGCGCTTTTTGAAAGGCTGCAAAGCAGCCAATCAACAAGCGTCATACTACTTGCCCCAAGAGGCCATCACAGCCATGCCTACTATTGGCATGGCTGTGATTGGCCAGAGCACCATGTGACCCAGCCTCTATTTAAGCTGGAGTCACATAGCGCCGCCCGTCACTCTGCTCTGATTAGCGTAGGGAGAGGTTGCGGCTGCGACAGTAGGGCGAGATTAGGCAGATTAACTCCTCCAAAGGACTTGATTAACTGATCGATCTGCAGCTGTGGATCATTGAGCTGCTGATCCTCAATTGCTCACTGTTTTTAGGCTGCCCAGACCGTTTGTCAGTCACATTTTTCTGGGGTGATCGGCGGCCATTTTGTGTCTTGTGGTGCGCCAGCACAAGCTGCGACCAAGTGCATTTAACCCTCAATGGTGTGGTTGTTTTTTGGCTAAAGCCTACATCAGGGTGAAGCTGTCACACCAAGTGCATTTAACCAGCAATAGTCTGTTCATTTTTTGGCCATATACAAAATCAGGGGCAAGCTGCGCCTGTCACCAAGTGCATTTAACCCTCAATGGTGTGGTTGTTTTTTGGCTAAAGCCTACATCAGGGTGAAGCTGTCACACCAAGTGCATTTAACCAGCAATAGTCTGTTCATTTTTTGGCCATATACAAAATCAGGGGCAAGCTGCGCCTGTCACCAAGTGCATTTAACCCTCAATGGTGTGGTTGTTTTTTGGCTAAAGCCTACATCAGGGTGAAGCTGTCACACCAAGTGCATTTAACCAGCAATAGTCTGTTCATTTTTTGGCCATATACAAAATCAGGGGCAAGCTGCGCCTGTCACCAAGTGCATTTAACCCTCAATGGTGTGGTTGTTTTTTGGCTAAAGCCTACATCAGGGTGAAGCTGTCACACCAAGTGCATTTAACCAGCAATAGTCTGTTCATTTTTTGGCCATATACAAAATCAGGGGCAAGCTGCGCCTGTCACCAAGTGCATTTAACCCTCAATGGTGTGGTTGTTTTTTGGCTAAAGCCTACATCAGGGTGAAGCTGTCACACCAAGTGCATTTAACCAGCAATAGTCTGTTCATTTTTTGGCCATATACAAAATCAGGGGCAAGCTGCGCCTGTCACCAAGTGCATTTAACCCTCAATGGTGTGGTTGTTTTCTGGCTAAAGCCTACATCAGGGTGAAGCTGTCACACCAAGTGCATTTAACCAGCAATAGTCTGTTTATTTTTTGGCCATATACTACATCAGGGGCAAGCTGCGCCCGTCACCAAGTGCATTTAACCCTCAGTAGTGTGGTTGGTCAAGCTGTGACACCAAGTGCATTTAACCAGCAATAGTCTGTTCATTTTTTGGCCATATACTACATCAGGGGCAAGCTGCGCCCGTCACCAAGTGCATTTAACCAGCAATAGTGTGGTTATTTTTTGGCCATATCCCAGTCTAATTCTGTCACTAAATCCATACCGGTCACCCAGCGCCTAAATACTAGGCCTCAAATTTATATCCCGCTAAATCTCTCGTTACCGCTGTCCTGTTGTAGCTGGGAAAGTTATTTAGTGTCCGTCAAAGCACATTTTTTGTTCTGGGTTGAAGTACAATTCCCAATTTAGCAATTTCATAATTTAGTGGTTTCTGCTATATCAGAGCTATTTGAAATCTATCCCTAAAAGGGTATATAATATTCAAGGTGCACATTGGGTCATTCAGAATAACTTCACACACACCCGCTACTGTGTATTTTCAAGTCTAATTCTGTCACTAAACCCATACCTGTCACCCAGCGCCTAAATACTAGGCCTCAAATTTATATCCTGCTAAATCTCTCGTTACCGCTGTCCTGTTGTAGCTGGGAAAGTTATTTAGTGTCCGTCAAAGCACATTTTTTGTTCTGGGTTGAAGTACAATTCCCAATTTAGCAATTTCATAATTTAGTGGTTTCTGCTATATCAGAGCTATTTGAAATCTATCCCTAAAAGGGTATATAATATTCAAGGTGCACATTGGGTCATTCAGAATAACTTCACACACACCCGCTACTGTGTATTTTCAAGTCTAATTCTGTCACTAAACCCATACCTGTCACCCAGCGCCTAAATACTAGGCCTCAAATTTATATCCTGCTAAATCTCTCGTTACCGCTGTCCTGTTGTAGCTGGGAAAGTTATTTAGTGTCCGTCAAAGCACATTTTTTGTTCTGGGTTGAAATACAATTCCCAATTTAGCAATTTCATAATTTAGTGGTTTCTGCTATATCAGAGCTATTTGAAATCTATCCCTAAAAGGGTAGATCATATTGAAGGTGCACATAGGGTCATTCAGAATAACTTCACACACACCCGCTACTGTGTATTTCCAAGTCTAATTCTGTCACTAAACCCATACCTGTCACCCAGCGCCTAAATACTAGGCCTCAAATTTATATCCCGCTAAATCTCTCGTTACCGCTGTCCTGTTGTAGCTGGGAAAGTTATTTAGTGTCCGTCAAAGCACATTTTTTGTTCTGGGTTGAAGTACAATTCCCAATTTAGCAATTTCATAATTTAGTGGTTTCTGCTATATCAGAGCTATTTGAAATCTATCCCTAAAAGGGTATATAATATTCAAGGTGCACATTGGGTCATTCAGAATAACTTCACACACACCCGCTACTGTGTATTTCCAAGTCTAATTCTGTCACTAAACCCATACCTGTCACCCAGCGCCTAAATACTAGGCCTCAAATTTATATCCTGCTAAATCTCTCGTTACCGCTGTACTGTTGTTGCTTGGAAAGATATTTAGTGTCCGTCAAAGCACATTTTTTGTTCTGGGTTGAAGTACAATTCCCAATTTAGCAATTTCATAATTTAGTGGTTTCTGCTATATCAGAGCTATTTGAAATCTATCCCTAAAAGGGTATATAATATTCAAGGTGCACATAGGGTCATTCAGAATAACTTCACACACACCCGCTACTGTGTATTTCCAAGTCTAATTCTGTCACTAAACCCATACCTGTCACCCAGCGCCTAAATACTAGGCCTCAAATTTATATCCCGCTAAATCTCTCGTTACCGCTGTCCTGTTGTAGCTGGGAAAGTTATTTAGTGTCCGTCAAAGCACATTTTTTGTTCTGGGTTGAAGTACAATTCCCAATTTAGCAATTTCATAATTTAGTGGTTTCTGCTATATCAGAGCTATTTGAAATCTATCCCTAAAAGGGTATATAATATTCAAGGTGCACATTGGGTCATTCAGAATAACTTCACACACACCCGCTACTGTGTATTTCCAAGTCTAATTCTGTCACTAAACCCATACCTGTCACCCAGCGCCTAAATACTAGGCCTCAAATTTATATCCTGCTAAATCTCTCGTTACCGCTGTACTGTTGTTGCTTGGAAAGATATTTAGTGTCCGTCAAAGCACATTTTTTGTTCTGGGTTGAAGTACAATTCCCAATTTAGCAATTTCATAATTTAGTGGTTTCTGCTATATCAGAGCTATTTGAAATCTATCCCTAAAAGGGTATATAATATTCAAGGTGCACATTGGGTCATTCAGAATAACTTCACACACACCCGCTACTGTGTATTTTCAAGTCTAATTCTGTCACTAAACCCATACCTGTCACCCAGCGCCTAAATACTAGGCCTCAAATTTATATCCTGCTAAATCTCTCGTTACCGCTGTACTGTTGTTGCTGGGCAAGATATTTAGTGTCCGTCAAAGCACATTTTTTGTTCTGGGTTGAAATACAATTCCCAATTTAGCAATTTCATAATTTAGTGGTTTCTGCTATATCAGAGCTATTTGAAATCTATCCCTAAAAGGGTATATAATATTCAAGGTGCACATAGGGTCATTCAGAATAACTTCACACACCCGCTACTGTGCATTTCCAAATCTAATTCTGTCACTAAACCCATACCTGTCACCCAGCGCCTAAATACTAGGCCTCAAATTTATATCCCGCTAAATCTCTCGTTACCGCTGTCCTGTTGTGGCTGGGAAAGTTATTTAGTGTCCGTCAAAGCACATTTTTTGTTCTGGGTTGAAATACAATTCCCAATTTAGCAATTTCATAATTTAGTCGTTTCTGCTATATCAGAGCTATTTGAAATCTATCCCTAAAAGGGTAGATCATATTGAAGGTGCACATAGGGTCATTCAGAATAACTTCACACACACGCTTCTGTGCATTTCCAAGTCTAATTCTGTCACTAAATCCATACCGGTCACCCAGCGCCTAAATACTAGGCCTCAAATTTATATCCCGCTGAATTTGAATACAATACATTGGGCCAAATAATATATTTGTTGTTGTGGTGAACCATAACAATGAGAAAAACATCTAGTAAGGGACGCGGACGTGGACATGGTCGTGGTGGTGTTAGTGGACCCTCTGGTGCTGGGAGAGGACGTGGCCGTTCTGCCACATCCACACGTCCTAGTGTACCAACTACCTCAGGTCCCAGTAGCCGCCAGAATTTACAGCGATATATGGTGGGGCCCAATGCCGTTCTAAGGATGGTAAGGCCTGAGCAGGTACAGGCATTAGTCAATTGGGTGGCCGACAGTGGATCCAGCACGTTCACATTATCTCCCACCCAGTCTTCTGCAGAAAGCGCACAGATGGCGCCTGAAAACCAACCCCATCAGTCTGTCACATCACCCCCATGCATACCAGGGAAACTGTCTCAGCCTCAAGTTATGCAGCAGTCTCTTATGCTGTTTGAAGACTCCGCTGGCAGGGTTTCCCAAGGGCATCCACCTAGCCCTTCCCCAGCGGTGAAAGACATAGAATGCACTGACGCACAACCACTTATGTTTCCTGATGATGAGGACATGGGAATACCACCTCAGCATGTCTCTGATGATGACGAAACACAGGTGCCAACTGCTGCGTCTTTCTGCAGTGTGCAGACTGAACAGGAGGTCAGGGATCAAGACTGGGTGGAAGACGATGCAGGGGACGATGAGGTCCTAGACCCCACATGGAATGAAGGTCGTGCCACTGACTTTCACAGTTCGGAGGAAGAGGCAGTGGTGAGACCGAGCCAACAGCGTAGCAAAAGAGGGAGCAGTGGGCAAAAGCAGAACACCCGCCGCCAAGAGACTCCGCCTGCTACTGACCGCCGCCATCTGGGACCGAGCACCCCAAAGGCAGCTTCAAGGAGTTCCCTGGCATGGCACTTCTTCAAACAATGTGCTGACGACAAGACCCGAGTGGTTTGCACGCTGTGCCATCAGAGCCTGAAGCGAGGCATTAACGTTCTGAACCTGAGCACAACCTGCATGACCAGGCACCTGCATGCAAAGCATGAACTGCAGTGGAGTAAACACCTTAAAACCAAGGAAGTCACTCAGGCTCCCCCTGCTACCTCTTCTGCTGCTGCCGCCTCGGCCTATTCTGCTGCTGCCGCCTCGGCCTCTTCCTCCGCCTCTGGAGGAACGTTGGCACCTGCCGCCCAGCAAACAGGGGATGTACCACCAACACCACCACCACCACCTCCGTCACCAAGCGTCTCAACCATGTCACACGCCAGCGTTCAGCTCTCCATCTCACAAACATTTGATAGAAAGCGTAAATTCCCACCTAGCCACCCTCGATCCCTGGCCCTGAATGCCAGCATTTCTAAACTACTGGCCTATGAAATGCTGTCATTTAGGCTGGTGGACACAGACAGCTTCAAACAGCTCATGTCGCTTGCTGTCCCACAGTATGTTGTTCCCAGCCGGCACTACTTCTCCAAGAGAGCCGTGCCTTCCCTGCACAACCAAGTATCCGATAAAATCAAGTGTGCACTGCGCAACGCCATCTGTAGCAAGGTCCACCTAACCACAGATACGTGGACCAGTAAGCACGGCCAGGGACGCTATATCTCCCTAACTGCACACTGGGTAAATGTAGTGGCAGCTGGGCCCCAGGCGGAGAGCTGTTTGGCGCACGTCCTTCCGCCGCCAAGGATCGCAGGGCAACATTCTTTGCCTCCTGTTGCCACCTCCTCCTTCTCGGCTTCCTCCTCCTCTTCTTCCACCTGCTCATCCAGTCAGCCACACACCTTCACCACCAACTTCAGCACAGCCCGGGGTAAACGTCAGCAGGCCATTCTGAAACTCATATGTTTGGGGGACAGGCCCCACACCGCACAGGAGTTGTGGCGGGGTATTGAACAACAGACCGACGAGTGGTTGCTGCCGGTGAGCCTCAAGCCCGGCCTGGTGGTGTGTGATAATGGGCGAAATCTCGTTGCAGCTCTGGGACTAGCCAATTTGACGCACATCCCTTGCTTGGCGCATGTGCTGAATTTGGTGGTGCAGAAGTTCATTCACAACTACCCCGACATGTCAGAGCTGCTGCATAAAGTGCGGGCCGTCTGTTCGCGCTTCCGGCGTTCACATCCTGCCGCTGCTCGCCTGTCTGCGCTACAGCGTAACTTCGGCCTTCCCGCTCACCGCCTCATATGCGACGTGCCCACCAGGTGGAACTCCACCTTGCACATGCTGGACAGACTGTGCGAGCAGCAGCAGGCCATAGTGGAGTTTCAGCTGCAGCACGCACGGGTCAGTCGCACTACAGAACAGCACCACTTCACCACCAATGACTGGGCCTCCATGCGAGACCTGTGTGCCCTGTTGCGCTGTTTCGAGTACTCCACCAACATGGCCAGTGGCGATGACACCGTTATCAGCGTTACAATACCACTTCTATGTCTCCTTGAGAAAACACTTAGGGCGATGATGGAAGAGGAGGTGGCCCAGGAGGAGGAGGAGGAGGAGGAGGAGGAAGAGGGGTCATTTTTAGCACTTTCAGGCCAGTCTCTTCGAAGTGACTCAGAGGGAGGTTTTTGGCAACAGCAGAGGCCAGGTACAAATGTGGCCAGCCAGGGCCCACTACTGGAGGACGAGGAGGACGAGGATGAGGAGGAGGTGGAGGAGGATGAGGATGAAGCATGGTCACAGCGGGGTGGCACCCAACGCAGCTCGGGTCCATCACTGGTGCGTGGCTGGGGGGAAAGGCAGGACGATGACGATACGCCTCCCACAGAGGACAGCTTGTCCTTACCCCTGGGCAGCCTGGCACACATGAGCGACTACATGCTGCAGTGCCTGCGCAACGACAGCAGAGTTGCCCACATTTTAACCTGTGCGGACTACTGGGTTGCCACCCTGCTGGATCCACGCTACAAAGACAATGTGCCCACCTTACTTCCTGCACTGGAGCGTGATAGGAAGATGCGCGAGTACAAGCGCACGTTGGTAGACGCGCTACTGAGAGCATTCCCAAATGTCACAGGGGAACAAGTGGAAGCCCAAGGCCAAGGCAGAGGAGGAGCAAGAGGTCGCCAAGGCAGCTGTGTCACGGCCAGCTCCTCTGAGGGCAGGGTTAGCATGGCAGAGATGTGGAAAACTTTTGTCAACACGCCACAGCTAACTGCACCACCACCTGATACGCAACGTGTTAGCAGGAGGCAACATTTCACTAACATGGTGGAACAGTACGTGTGCACACCCCTCCACGTACTGACTGATGGTTCGGCCCCATTCAACTTCTGGGTCTCTAAATTGTCCACGTGGCCAGAGCTAGCCTTTTATGCCTTGGAGGTGCTGGCCTGCCCGGCAGCCAGCGTTTTGTCTGAACGTGTATTCAGCACGGCAGGGGGCGTCATTACAGACAAACGCAGCCGCCTGTCTACAGCCAATGTGGACAAGCTGACGTTCATAAAAATGAACCAGGCATGGATCCCACAGGACCTGTCCGTCCCTTGTCCAGATTAGACATTAACTACCTCCCCATAACCATATATTATTGGACTCCAGGGCACTTCCTCATTCAATCCTATTTTTATTTTCATTTTACCATTATATTGCAAGGCTACCCAAAGTTGAATGAACCTCTCCTCTGCCTGTGTGCTAGGCCTAAATATATGCCAATGGATTGTTGCAGTGGTGGCTGACGTGAAGCCTCATTCTCTGCTATGACATGCAGACTGATTCTCTGGTGACATGAAGCCAGATTGTCTGTTACGGGACCTCTCTCCTCTGCCTGGGTGCTGGGCCTGAATTTATGACAATGGACTGTTGCAGTGGTGGGTGACGTGAAGCCTGATTCTCTGCTATGACATGCAGACTGATTCTCTGGTGACATGAAGCCAGATCCTCTGTTACGGGACCTCTCTCCTCTGCCTGGGTGCTGGGCCTAAATTTATGAAAATGGACTGTTGCAGTGGTGGGTGACGTGAAGCCTCATTCTCTGCTATGACATGCAGACTGATTCTCTGCTGACATGAAGCCAGATCGTCTGTTACGGGACCTCTCTCCTCTGCCTGGGTGCTGGGCCTAAATTTATGAAAATGGACTCTTACAGTGGTGGGTGACGTGAAGCCTGATTCTCTGCTATGACATGAAGACTGATTCTCTGCTGACATGAAGCCAGATCCTCTGTTACGGGACCTCTCTCCTCTGCCTGGGTGCTGGGCCTAAATATCTGACAATGGACTGTTGCATTGGTGGCTGACGTGAAGCCTGATTCTCTGCTATGACATGCAGACTAATTCTCTGCTGACATGAAGCCAGATTGTCTGTTACGGGACCTCTCTCCTCTGCCTGTGTGCTAGGCCTAAATATATGCCAATGGATTGTTGCAGTGGTGGCTGACGTGAAGCCTGATTCTCTGCTATGACATGCAGACTGATTCTCTGGTGACATGAAGCCAGATCCTCTGTTACGGGACCTCTCTCCTCTGCCTGGGTGCTGGGCCTAAATTTATGAAAATGGACTATTACAGTGGTGGGTGACGTGAAGCCTGATTCTCTGCTATGACATGAAGACTGATTCTCTGCTGACATGAAGCCAGATTGTCTGTTACGGGACCTCTCTCCTCTGCCTGGGTGCCGGGGCCTAAATATCTGAGAATGGACTGTTCCAGTGGTGGGTGACGGGAAGCCAGATTCTCTGCTATGGAACCTCTCTCCAATTGATTTTGGTTAATTTTTATTTATTTAATTTTTATTTTAATTAATTTCCCTATCCACATTTGTTTGCAGGGGATTTACCTACATGTTGCTGCCTTTTGCAGCCCTCTAGCCCTTTCCTGGGCTGTTTTACAGCCGTTTTAGTGCCGAAAAGTTCGGGTCCCCATTGACTTCAATGGGGTTCGGGTTCGGGACGAAGTTCGGATCGGGTTCGGATCCCGAACCCGAACATTTCCGGGATGTTCGGCCGAACTTCTCGAACCCGAACATCCAGGTGTTCGCTCAACTCTACTTGTAAACATTCCGTTTTTTTATCAAGCACGTGCAAAACGCATTAAAACGCATTGCACCCGCGCGATAAAAACTGAACAACTGAATGCGATCGCAGACAAAACTGAATGAACTTGCTTGCGAAATCGCATAGTTTTTACTGAATGAATCCGCAACGCATCCGGACCAAATCCGCTTACGCTCATCTGCAAGGGGCCTTAGGCTTCTTTCACAACTGTGTTTTTGCTGGATCCGTCATGGATTAGCAAAAACACTTCCGTTACTGATAATACAACTGTCTACATCCATTATGAACGGATCCGGTTGTATTATCTCTAAAATAGCCAAGATGGATCCGTCTTTAAAACCATTGTAAGTCAGCTAGGGATGGATCCGTTTTCTTTTGTGTCGGAGAAAACCGATCCGTCACCATTGACTTACACTGTGAGTCATGACGGATCCGTCTTAACCTCCTCCGGACCGCCTAACGCACGGATGCGTCCTGGAGGCGGTCGATTCATTCCTCCTGGACGCATCCGTGCGTCATCTCGCGAGACGCGAGATTTCGGTCTGAGCCGGCCCGCGCATGCGCATTGCGGGTCGGCAAAAGTTGAAGAACCATTTCGTCACCAGCCTGCCAGCCAATGATCGTGGCTGGCAGGCTGGCAATTTTCTAAATCTCTAATCAGAAGCCATCTAACACCTTATATTTGTAAATATAAGGTGTTAAATGGCTTCTCTGCTCCTCTGCTGGTCCTTTTCGTCGGTTGGTCCCAGCAGAGAAGCAGGCATCACAGTGAGTACACACCAAACACTACACCTTAGCCCCAGATCACCCCCATCACCCCAATTAACCCCTTGATCACCCCTTCTTGCCCCTGTCAATATCACCTAGTGAAAGGGAAAAAAGTGATCAGTGTAAACTGTCAGGTTTTTTTTCACTGGTATTGACGGTTAGGTTTTAGGATAGTTTAGGCCCCTTGGTTAGGTAGTTTAGCAATCGTTTAGCGCCCAGCCCACCGCACCGCAGTCACTTATTTGATGATTAGCGTATCGCTAATCAGCATTTGTACTTTTATAGTATCTGTAAGTGATCAAAACTGATCACAGTCAGATCTATAATAGTATTAGTGTCACCTTAGTTCGCCCTCCACCCAAAACGCAGTGTTTGCCCGATCAGGCCTGATCGGTCGCCCACACGGGCGTTCACCCACGCCCGCCCCGCCGCAGTGACAAAAAATATATATTTTTTGATCACTGCACAATCAGTTTACAAGCGCTGCGGCAATAAAAAAATCAGTTTTGATATTTTTTATCAACCGCAGCGGCCTCCGGTACTTCGCTAGCCTCCCATTTGTAAGACAGGCTTGCTTTTTTTCTTGGGTAGTCTCAGGGAATACCCCTAAATTTAGTAGTCCAAATGTCAAACAGGGGGTATTCTTCTGAAGAGGCCTACAGGCTTCTGACCCAGTCGGATGAGGAATGGGAACCCTCATCTGATGAATCTAGCGGGTCAGAATATGAACCTGTAGAAATCAGTGGCAGTCTGACTCAAAGTTCAGACGAGGAGGTTCAGGTTCCTGATACCACCAGGCGTACCCGGCCCCGTGTCGCTAGACCACAGGTTGCGCAGGATCCGCTTCAAGGGCAGCAGAGTGGGGCTGGCGCTGTCGGATTACGTGGTGAGGCATACACCAGCAGCGCAGCCCATCTTGGACCTAGTACCAGCACTGCCATACAATATAGGAAGCTTTTATGCGCAGCCTTTCCGGTGGAAACCAGTCCAAGTTTCAGAAATTAAAACTTCTCTGGGCCTTCTCCTCAACATGGGTCTAACCAAAAAGCATGAATTGCGGTCATATTGGTCCACGAACCCAATTCATCACATGCCCATGTTCTCTGCTGCTATGTCCAGGACACGATTTGAGACCATCCTACGTTTCCTGCACTTTAGTGACAACACCACCTCCCGTCCCAGAGGCCACCCAGCTTTTGACTGGCTCCACAAAATTCGGCCCCTCATAGACCACTTCAACCAGAAATTTGCAGATTTGTATACCCCTGAGCAAAACATCTGCGTAGACGAGTCCCTAATACATTTTACCGGGCGCCTTGGCTTCAAACAATACATCCCAAGCAAGCGTGCCCGGTATGGGGTTAAATTGTATAAGCTCTGTGAAAGGGCCACAGGCTATACCCACAAATTTCAGATCTATGAGGGTAAAGATCAGACCCGGTCGGTTGCCCTGACTACCTGGGGAGCAGTGGGAAGACAGTCTGGGACTTGGTGTCACCCTCTTTATGTGGACAATTTCTACACAAGTGTGGCCCTCTTCAGGCATTTGTTCCTTGAACAGATTGGCTACTGTGGCACCGCGCGAACTAGTCGTGCGGGCTTCCCCCAACGGCTCGTTACCACCTGTCTTGCAAGGGGGGAGAGGGCTGCCTTGTGTAACCAAGAACTGCTCGCGGTGAAATGGAGAGACAAGAGTGACGTTTACATGCTCTCCTCCATTCACGCAGACACGACAATACAAATAGAACGGGCAACCAGTGTCATTGAAAAGCCCCTCTCAGTCCACGACCATAACCTTCACATGGGAGGGGTGGACTTCAATGACCAGATGTTGGCTCCGTATTTAGTTTCCCGACGCACCAGACGCTGGTATAAGACGGTGTCTATATATTTGATTCAATTGGCTGCATATAATAGTTTTGTTATCTACAGTAAGGCTGGGAGAACAGGATCCTTCCTCAAATTTCAGGAAGAGATCATCGAGAACCTCCTGTATCCAGGAGGTTCCGTGGCCCCATCCACCAGTGTAGTTAGCCGTCTACACAAGCGACATTTCCCCAGTGTCGTTGCTGGTACCTCAACCCAACCGTCACCCCGAAAAAAATGTTGTGTCTGTAGCAGCAGTGGAATAAGGCGTGACACTCGCTATTTCTGTCCTGACTGCCCTGACCACCCTGCCCTATGCTTAGGGGAGTGTTTCCGGAAGTACCACACACAGGTACACTTAGCATAGGGATCATCTCACCAGGACAGGCACACAGGGCTATTAGGGCCCATTCACACAGAGCTGCTGCAAACCTCTCCTTTCACCTGGGATAAAGTGCATAATGTACTTCACCACATCTTTGAAATTTCTATGAACTCGCCATGCCCCTCATTGAATACCTTGGGGTGTCTTCTTTCCAAAATGGGGTCACATGTGGGGTAGTTATACTGCCCTGACAATTTAGGGGCCCAAATGCATGCGAAGTAGTTTGAAATCAAAATCTGTAAAAAATGGCCTGTGCTCTTTGGAATATGTGCCCCTTTACCCACCTAGGCTGCAAAAAAGTGTCACACATCTGGTATCGCCGTACTCCGAAGTTGGGGAATGTGTTTTGGGGTGTCATTTTACATATACCCATGCTGGGTGAGAAATATCTTGGTCAAATGCCAACTTTGTATAAAAAAATGGGAAAAGTTGTCTTTTGCCGAGATAAAACATTGGTTTTAATTAATCCTGTACAGCATGTTTGCTTTTCATGAAATATGGAGCCATATGCTACATTAATTCTCTTATCAGCGGTAGCTGATGTTTAGGGGCTCCAGGTTTTGCATATTTAATTTCTGCTATGGATTCAAGCTGGAACAATTTCTAAACTTCTTCAGTTTTAATGATACAATGTCAGGAATAGGCAAACGCCGATGATTTCAATTTTCTAAGCTATGCTCCATAACTCATTATTGCCACTACATCATGAAGGATTCTGTGTTTTAAAAGAAAAAAAATCCACCATATTTAACAGTCTTTATGCCATTTAATAGGATTTATATTGCTGTGTTATGGTCAGTAAAATGTGCTGTGGATATTACAATATGCCCTGTTGGCCCTATGCTGTTTTTAAGGTACTGTAAAAAGAATATTCGATTCACGTGTTGTTACCCACAGAAAAAAACGTTTACCCAGTTTTGGTAAGAACTAGCCCTGCACTATGAAAGAAGGGGAAGCAGGTGCAGGCAGTGTGCTGCTCTGGGAAATGTTCTGCTGGGAAATGCAGGTCCTGGCATTCATCTGGATGTTACTTTGACAAGTACTACCTACCTATAAGTGTACCCCTTTGCATGGCAGTGCATTATCTAATGGCATCCTGCCACACTGCAAAAATGGTTTTCAGAAGCACAAGAAAGATTTCAAAGTGTCCCCACATGTTGCTTGTCACCACTGAGGCCAGTGAATGCCTGCATCGGAGCATGTGACAACAGATGGAAGCAGTGGGGACAGGACCCCTGCAATTGAGCTTCGGTGAATAGATAAGTACTGTATTTTTGGCTCCATTAGGCTACTTTCACACTAGCGTTCTGCTGTCCGCTCGTGAGCTCCGTTTGAAGGTACTCACGAGCGGACCTGAACGCCTCCGTCCAGCCCTGATGCAGTCTGAATGGATGCGGATCCGCTCAGACTGCATCAGTCTGGCGGCGTTCAGCCTCCGCTCCGCTCGCCTCCGCCTGGCCAGGCGGACAGCTGAACGCTGCTTGCGTTTTGGGTGTCCGCCTGGCCGTGCGGAGGCGTGCGGATCCGTCGAGACTTACAATGTAAGTCAATGGGAACGGATCCGCTTGAAGATGACACCATATGGCTCAATCTTCAAGCGGATCCGTCCCCCATTGACTTTACATTGAAAGTCTGAACGGATCCGCTCAGGCTACTCGCGCACTTAGAAATTTTTCTAAGTTATTAATGCAGACGGATCCGTACTGAACGGAGCCTCCGTCTGCATTAATATGATCGGATCCGTTCAGAACGGATCCGATCAAGCGCAAGTGTGAAAGTAGCCTAAGACGCAGCTTTCACCCTGTATGGGAGAAAAATGGCAGTGCATCTTATGGAGCGAATACTAGTAAGCGCGTCCGTTATAGAATCGTTCACTAGTGCACAGAAGGACCTGGGAGTGGTGAGTACAGTGCCACTGGTGCTTCCTGTACTCACTGCTCCCTGGACTTCTCCAGGCACCGTCTTGACTGTGTACAGCAAGAAAATTTAGACAAGCACATTCATAGTCGCAGGTGCACATCCATAAAGCTAGCATGCAGAAAGCAAACAAAAAAAAGGTATGGCAGCACAACATCTCACATACAAACAATAAAACTGGGAAATAGGGGTTATTCTAAATTAAAGTGGTATTATACCTACTATAAATGATAAAAATGTAAACTATTTGAGCACATTTTTTATCAAACGTGTGTCGGGCCCATCTACCAGGTGTCAAGATGGCTTCTGCCATACATTTTTTTGTTTGTTTTCTGACTGTGCACACCGTCAGAATGTAGTGCGCGCACTACGACCTGATGATGTGCGATGTCAATTCACATTGAAGTAAGATGCCTGGAGAAAACCAGGGAGAGATGAGTGCAGGAAGAACCATTGGATCTGTAGAGCAGGAGAGATAAGTTAATGGGCCAGATTTATCATTAGCTCAAGTCAGAATAATAGAGTGAAAAGTGAAAAAGTGGCATAAAAAATGCGCAAACGCTAAAACTGTGCGACTTTTTTCTGCTCTGCACTATGCTTGCCAGTTTTCTGAAAGTGGGCGTGTTTTCTTATGTAAATGAATCTCTAGACAGATTTACTATTGGGACTATTTAAAAAGTCGCAAAAAAATTTGCAATTTCACTCCAGTGAGGACCATGCTTATCTTATGAGACTTTTTAATAGAACATGCAGTTTTTTCGTATGGACGTGCGACTTTTGTAAAGCTGCTTACTGACGGATAAACTGCTACCGTCAAACCACATTTATTACAGTCTTAGAGGGACGATCATAAATCTGACTTGACTAAAACTGACTTTAGCCATATGTGAAAGTGGAGTGAGCTGTCAGAGTCATGATAAATCTGGCCCATTGTATTTATTTTATATTTGATGGGGTTTGATCTGAGGTCTAATGAAGAATGGGAGTATGGAGGTATGGAGGTCTGATTTGGGTGCCTGATCTGAGGTCTGATAGGGGTCTGATTTGAGATTGGATGAGGAATGGGGGTCTGATGAGGAATGAGGGTCTGATTTGGGGATCTGATCTGAGGTTTGATGAAGCTTGGGTGTCTGATGGTGTGAAAAATATGGTATTTATTTTTTATTTTATAATTTTTTTTTGGCTGAGAACTTTTGGGGCCATAAGCAAAGTTACTGTGGGGGTCAGACAACCCCTTGAATGATAAAACCAATATCTAACCATATTAGTATATTACCATTTCCACATAAAAATACTGTAATGTTGATTACCCCAATAAATAAACCTTTGCCATGTATGTTATAATGGGTAGCACAAACGCTATCTACCAACTATATATACAGTACACAGGCTCCAGTGTAGCTGTCTCTCCCCTCTGTAAAGGCAGTAGTTATGAGTAGAGATGTCGCGAACGGCGAACGCAAATTTCTGCAAATGTTCGCGAACGGGCGAACCGCCATTGACTTCAAAAGGCAGGCGAATTTTAAAACCCACAGGGACTCTTTCTAGCCACAGTAGTGATGGAAAAGTTGTTTCAAGGGGACTAACACTTGGACTGTGGCATACCGGAGGGGGATCCATGGCAAAACTCCCGTGGAAGATTACATAGTTGACACAGAGTTGGATTTTAATCCATAAAGGGCATAAATCACCTAACAATCCTAATTTTTTTTTTGAACAACTTGGTTTAAAACATCCAGTGTGTGTATACGATCAGGTATGATGTTGTATCGATCAGGTAGTGTAAGGGTTACGCCCGCTTCTCAGACATTGACAGACCAAACTCTTCTTTTAATGCAACAACAGCAAACTTCCCATTTGCACAAGGTTGGATACCAAGCTAGCCATGTCCCGTTGATGTTATTGAAGGTTTCTTCCTCCACCCAGCCACGTACAACACCAAGGGTCCCGGAAAGGTGAATTGAATTGATTTTTAATAAAACCATGGCTCCCTCCCCTTTGTTTGAATCCATGCCACGGTCACTGTGTCTGCGCCAGGCAATTTACTGTCACACCCGATATGAGTGGTATTTTCTGTAGTACTATTCTCATCAGTTTAATCCCTGTTACGTGACGTCCCAAATCTGGGGGCCATTTATTAAATTGATTTTTGTAACGGGGAGATGGTTAAAAAAACGCTGGCTCCCTCCCCTTTGTTTGAATCCATGCCACGGTCACTGCGTCTGCGCTGTGCAATTTACTGTCACACCCGATATGAATGGTATTTTCTGTAGTACTATTCTCATCAGTTTAATCCCTGTCACGTCTCAGGGTGGGATTGCCTTTTGTGAAAAAAAATTTAGGCCGGGTACCTTCGACTGCCTTCAAAGTGATACACCAAACTGAATTGATTTTAGGAACCGGGAGATGGAAAAAGCAGCTTGGTCGGTCCTCTTACTCCCAAGTTGGGGCACTGCGCGTGCACGGAGCGATGTGCTGTGACACCCTATATGAGTGGTGTCTTAACTAGTACTATACCTATCAGTTTAATCCCTGTTACGTCCCCTAACCGGGGACGTGTGTCGAATTGATTAATCATTGTCGAATTAACGACATCCTGAAATAATTTTGTTCTGAGCTCTGTACTTGCTTTGTATTGGAATTGATGGGGATTTTTTAAATTGTCTGCATTATTTCTAATAAAAAAATCATAATAAAGTCCCTTAATAGTTTATTTCATGTATTAAAAACCCATACAAATAATGCTTTTTCTATGACAAATTATCCAGCCGATCGCTTTTAGTCTGATCATAATGAAGCAACGGCCTTATCTGGGGTGTAGCAACATTGCCAACACACTCATAGAGGTGATGATCGCTTCATTGTAATACGCAAGCCCCTTCACCGCAACAAGGTACCGATCACGAAGGGGAATTGACACATGTATGTGCCTTTTTTTTGTTTTGTTTTTGCAGCCACAGTGCAGCACTAGGGGCCAGATAAATTAGGCATGTACACATGCCTGAAAAATGAGGTATTGTTGCAGCCGCTGCTACAGAAAAATTGATGTTTTCCAGGCAGAAAGGTGACTAAAACATTGCGGCTTGAACCCTAGTTGGTGGCGGAGAATTCACGAAAGTCATCCGGTATGCAGACATTAAATACAGCAGCGTGGGGACCATTTTGAGGCCAAGGCATGTCATCAGGCCTTTTGTTAGTCAAACGTATCCCCCACTGTCAGTCCCTTCGGGATCCATGCCTCATTCATCTTAATGAAGGTGAGGTAATCAACACTTTTTTGACCGAGGCGACTTCTTTTGTCAGTGACAATGCCTCCTGCTGCACTGAAGGTCCTTTCTGACAGAACACTTGAAGCGGGGCAGGCCAGAAGTTCTATCGCAAACTGGGATAGCTCAGGCCACAGGTCAAGCCTGCACACCCAGTAGTCAAGGGGTTCATCGCTCCTCAGAGTGTCGATATCTGCAGTTAAGGCGAGGTAGTCTGCCACCTGTCGGTCGAGTCGTTCTCTAAGGCTGGATGCCGAAGGGCTGTGGCGATGTGTAGGACTGAAAAAGCTCTGCATGTCATCAACAACACATCTGTAAAGCGTCCTGTCCTTGCCGCCGTGGTCGTGGTAGGAGGAGGATTACTTTCACCTCTTCCCCTGTTAGATTCCCGTTGTGCTGTGACATCCCCCTTATAAGGTGTGTAAAGCATATTTTTTAGTTTGGTTTTGAACTGCTGCATCCTTTCTGACTTCCGGTAATTTGGTAACATTTCCGCCACTTTCTGCTTATACCGGGGGTCTAGTAGCGTGGCCACCCAGTACAGGTCGTTCTCCTTCATCCTTTTTATACGAGGGTACCTCAACAGACATTACAGCATTAAAGACCCCATTTGCACAAGGTTGGATGCCGAGCTACTCATTTCCCGTACCTCGTCCTCACTGATGTCATTGACAGTCTGTTCTTCCCCCCAGCCACGTACAACACCACGGGTCCCAGATAGGTGACAACAACGAGCACCCTGGGATGCCTGCTGTGGTTGGTCTTCCTCCTCCTCAAAGCCACATTCCTCCTCTGACTCCTCTTCCTCATACTCCTCTTGCAGCGTTGCCGCAGGTACAGCAAGCGATGATGACAAGGCTGTTTCTGGTCGTCATGGTGACCACAACTCTTCCTCTTCACGCTCATCTACAGCCTGATCCAGCACTCTTCGCAGGGCACGCTCCAGGAAGAAAAGAAATGGGATGAGGTCGCTGATGGTGCCTTCGGTGCGACTGACTAGGTTTGTCTCCTCAAAAGGACGCATGAGCCTACAGGCATTGTGCATGAGCATCCAGTAACGTGGCAAAAAAATTCCCAGCTCCGCAGAGGCTGTCCTAGCACCCCGGTCATACAAATACTCGTTGACGGCCTTTTCTTGTTGGAGCAGGCGGTCGAACATTAGGAGTGTTGAATTCCAACGTGTCGGGCTGTCGCAAATCAAGCGCCTCACTGGCATGTTGTTTCGGCGCTGATTATCTGAAAAGTGCGCCATGGCCGCGTAGGAACGCCTGAAATGGCCACACACCTTCCTGGCCTGCTTGAGGACGTCCTGTAAGCCTGGTTACTTAGACACAAAGCGTTGTACGATGAGATTCAACACATGTGCCATGCACGGCACATGTGACAACTTGCCCAAATTCAATGCCGCCAACAAATTGCTTCCATTGTCACACACCACTTTGCCGATCTCCAGTTGGTGCAGGGTCAGCCACTGATCCACCTGTACGTTCAGGCCGGACAGGAGTGCTGGTCCGGTGTGGCTCTCTGCTTTCAGACAAGTCAACCCCAAGACAGCGTGACACTGTCGTATCCGGGATGTGGAATAGCCCCTGGGGAGCTGGGGGGATTCAGTTGATGTGCAGCCAGACGCCGTAGCAGAAGAGGACTCAGCCGAGGAGGTTATGGAGCAGTAGAGGAGGTGGCAGTAGGCCTGTCTGCAAGTCATGGCGGTGTCACCAACTCCGCTGCAGAGCCACGCATTCCATGCTTGGCAGCCGTCAGCAGGTTGACGCAATGCCATGACTTCCTTTTCAATCACTGAGTAGAGGTTTGGGATTGCCTTATTTGAAAAAATAATTTGTCCGGGTACCTTCCACTGTGGTGTCCCAATAGCGACTAATTTTTTGAAGGCCTCAGACTCCACCAGCTGGTATGGTAGCTGGTGGGCTAAGAGTTCCGTCAAGCCAGCTGTCAGACGCCGGGCAAGGGCGTGACTCTGCGACATTGGCTTCTTACGCTCAAACATTTCCTTTACAGACACCAGACTGTGGGCAGATGAGATGGAACTGCTGAAGGTGAGAGGCGGAGTGGCGGGTGGTTGAGAAGGGGCAAGGAGGATAGCAGTGGTTGACGTGGCTGAAGATGCTGGACCAGGAGGAGGATGGTGGCTTTGAGTTTGTGTGCTGTTTCTACTCGTCATCATGTATTGATCCCAAAGGCGTTTGTGATGTGCGATCATGTGCCTTCGCAAAGCAGTTGTACCTAGGTGGGTGTTGGATTTCCCACGACTTAGTTTCTTTTGACACAGGTTGCAAATGGCATTGCTGTTGTCAGAGGCAGACACACAAAAAAAATGCCACACTGCTGAGCTTTGCAATGACGGCATTCTGGTGGTGGCAACAGCATGCGTTGATTGGCGTGCTGTCTGCCTGACCCCGGGTGCCGATACATGCTGTCTGACTGTGCCACTAGCTCCTTGCAACCACCTCCCCCTGCTTCCAACTCGTCTCCTCCTTCTCTCTGTCTCCCCTTCTGAACTTTCCCCCTCTTCTTCTTCTCTTCGAGCAGGCACCCACGTGGCATCCATGGACACATCGTCATCATCAACCACTTCACTTGTATCTGACACCTCAGCAAAGGAAGCAGCAGCAGGTACAACATCATCATCATCATCACACTGTACGTCCATGTGTGTAATGCTGCCT
This sequence comes from Bufo gargarizans, assembly GCF_014858855.1. Lineage (NCBI taxonomy): Eukaryota > Metazoa > Chordata > Amphibia > Anura > Bufonidae > Bufo > Bufo gargarizans. The sequence continues at coordinate 68,194,414 of NC_058082.1, read as the reverse complement.
GACTGAGACATATCCCTGTTATCTACATCCCCTGGCAATAATGGTTGCGCATCACTTATTTCATCCAACTGATGTGTAAATAACTCCTCTGAGGGATCAAGTGAAGCGGCTGTGGTGGCTGTGGTGGTGGTGGCGGCGGGCGGGAGAGTGGTAACTTGAGAGCAGGTGACCAAAGCTGGCTGAAGGAGGATGGTGCGTCAAGGTTCTTAGCGGAAGCTGTTGAAGATTGGGTGTCCTGTGTAAGCCAGTCAACTATTTTCTCAGAATTTTTGGGGTTCAGGGTACGTGGCCTCTGAACACTGGGCATTATTCCAGGCCCAGTGGAAATCACAGCACCATGACCATGAAGGTCCCTGCGGGGTGGCCTGCCTCTGCCTGTTTTTTATTAGATAAGTGGTACTATGCGTGCAAGGTACTGTGCCACCCTATATAAGTGGTGGGCAGTGGGCACAGTACAGTGAATGACACCCTGTAACGGTATGAGTGGAGGCCTAGCCACTAGCCAGTGGCCACAATACAGTCTGTGTGGGCCTGACACACACAGGCTTGTAATTTGCAAATGTGATTATATCACAGAAAAATTTTAAATTGAATTCTGCAAGGTATTTTCTGTCACACCCTGTATGAATGGTGTGCACACAGTGCTGTCTGTGACTGAGCCTGCAGCCTCTCACACACGGGCAGCCAGGCAACTGCAATATATATATATAAAATAAAATAAAAAGCACACTGATGTACCAGCCCTGAAAAGGGCTTTTTGGGGTGCTGTCAGGACGCTAAAGGAGTCATTTGTTCATGATCTATTGGAGTGCCGTTCAATTTCTGGACTATATATATATATATATATACACACACACACACACAATATGAAGAAAAGTATTGGGACACAACTCTTAATGACCGATCCTCAAGATGGGTCATCAGTCTGTGAGTGATGGGGGTCTGACACTCAGGACCACGGCCAATTAGATTCTTAAGAACACACCGTCCTTCTGTGTGCTTGCCAAGCAAAGCACCATACATTGTATAGCGGCTGTGCTATCACGCTCGGCCCCATAGAAGTAAATGGGGCTGAGAGCGATACCAAGCACAGTCGCTATACAATGCACGGTGCTGAGGATAGGCCATTGTAACACCCCAGAGTTGTGTTACTACACTCCTCTACTCCGCTACTATCTGTTAAGAGCCTTTATATTGTCACCTGATGTGATTTTGCTCATGTCTTCACAACTGTGCATCTAAACACTGTATTAAATACAATTAATGTAGTTTTCCATGTTCACCAGCAGGTGGCAGCAATGGATTGGTAAGGAGCTAGTTACAGTTTAGCTTTTCTAAGCTGGAATGCATCATTCCAGCTTAGCTCCCCCTCTGTGGAGATGTGGACTGTTCCCACATTCCGCACTTGGTTGGAGAAGGAAGTTTAAAGGTAGTGTAGCCCACCCCCTGCTAGGGGTAGGGTGTGTGTGTGTAAGGAGTTCCCCCTGTATAGGGAAGAAAGTCAGGATCTCGTCTTGGCTGAGACATTGATCAAGTACCCAGACCAGACTGAGCCCTGCAGCCTCGGCTGAATGAAGCAAGCAGACAACCTCCAGAGTTCCAGGGCGAAAGCATTCCCTGAGAGCCTATCTGTGAGTAAAGTCCAGAGACCTAGGAGAAGCCATATTCCTCCTTCAGCTAGTCAGTCCCCACAAAGCAGAAGATAAAGAGAAGTGCAGAAGCTAAATTCCTGCCACAGTTATAGAGCTAACAAGCAGACGTCCTTTCCTGCAAGCTCCAGATTTATAGTGCAGAAGATTTATTCCTGCCAACCATTGCCAAAACCTGCTGGGACCAAAGACCAAAGCTGTATTCTGCTTGGATAAAAGTTATCTTCAGTAAAGACAAGTTTGAATTTCACCTAAAGGTCTGGACATCAATTTCTGCTGCAAAGTTCCTTTATTACTCCTACTATCACTACACTCAATTTATTGCAAGTGAGCCAGGAGCCAGGAGTCCAGCCATACCCAGGTAGGAGACACTGTTGACAGCCATTATCATCACCATACCATACAGAGACATTATAGGCAATCACACCACTCTGGCATTCCTAACCTGGGACGTGCGTTATAACACCTTTGGAGGGCCCTATGATAGTACCCTGCTCACGCTGCAATTGGCGTCACGAACAAACTACAAACTATTATCCACCCATATCCTGACCCACTGCATAAGTGGCATCAGCGCATTACCCCAAATCCTGCTCCTTGCACCATCAGTATCAAAATTCCAGAAAACCCCTTTAATCATTGAATTCAGGTGTTTCATTCAGACCCCTCAGAAGCTGCTGTCAATAGCGGTAACTGCATCTATCGGGTTAGCCGATCAGAGCCCCTGCGACAAAATTGTGGGGTAAGATCAGTTGCAATGGCAGCCTGGGGCTTCGGGAAGCCTCCCAGTCCTGTCATGCAGTGGCGTACCGCCCATAGAGGCAGACCACGCCACTGCTATGGGGCCCGCGGCACTGGGGGGCCCGTAGCGCAGATAAGGCCCCGCCCACTGATGACCAGCAGCCGGCTATGCGGCTGCTTTTCTCCCCAGGGCCCCCCCCCCCCCCCATGTTTAGCTGAATCGCCTCCCAGAGGCGCGGCTAAGTCCTAGACACCCGCCCCCCTCCTCAGCGCTGCGCTCTGAAACACCCGATCCTCCTCTCGTCGGCGTCCCAAATCCCGCGCAGGCGCAGTGCCGGCGATTGCCTGCGCCTGCGCTCTGATAATACGGCTGAGGGCAACAGCTTCAACATCGTCACTGGGCATGCGCGGGATTTGGGATGCCAGCGAGAGGAGGATCGGATTTGGGAGGCGATTTAGATGAACTTGGAGGCGTTATTAGTTTTCAAACTTAGCCGGGCACGGCACTTCAGAGGGGCGTTCCTGGGCACCGTGGAGAAAGAATAACGCCCCTCTGGGCTCCTTACAGCTTCATTTACATATCATAAGAATCGATTTTTTGAAGACATGACAAGACTCACAATCAAAAGAACAAGACAGATGGAAAACAGGTACTCTGTTAAACATGGATTCATGAAAAAAAAATTGGGGGTAAATTGCTAGTGACAGATTCCCTTTAAGGCTACTTTCACACTTGCGTTCAGAGCGGATCCGTCTGGTGTCTGCACAGACGGATCCGCACCTATAATGCAAACGCTTAGATCCGTTCAGAACGGATCCGTTTGCATTAACATGAACAAAAAAAAAACAAAACATTTTTTTTTTTGTTCATGATAGTGCAAACGGATCCGTTTTGACTTTACATTGAAAGTCAATGGGGGACGGATCCGTTTGAAAATTGAGCCATACTGTGTCAACTTCAAACGGATCCGTCCCCATTGACTTACATTGTAAGTCTGGACGGATCCGTTTGCCTCCGCACGGCCAGGCTGCAAGCAGCGTTCAAGTGTCCGCCTGCTGAGCGGAGGACAGACGGAGCCATACTGATGCATTCTGAGCGGATCCGCATCCACTCAGAATGCATTAGGGCTGGACGGATCCGTTCGGTGCCGCTTGTGAGAGCCTTCAAACAGAACTCACAAGCGGAGACCCGAACGCAAGTGTGAAAGTAGCCTAACATGGCACCCCAAATAAGGAGACCTGCAGGCTGCAGCAGATATCCCATGTGACAGGTCACCCCCAGGAAACCCCTAACAGTTTCTGTAGGTCATGTATAAATTTATTTAATGGGGGTGTGGCATGGGAGGAGCAAAGTCAGGAAGTGGGAGGGGCCATGGTGGGTAGTGGGCGGGGTTAAGGGGCCCAATTCAGATTTTTGCTATGGGGCCCAGTGATTCCTATGTACGCCTCTGCTGTCATGGCAAGCTGCCTGGAAAAACGCAGCCCAACAAACTGCTTGACAGGCATCCTGTGAGAATCCCATATACTGTAATAGCATTCTATTATAGGTTATGGTACAAATGATCAGAAGATCATATGTTCAAGACACCTAAGCTGACTAAAAAGTACAGCGTAAAAAAAAAAGTTTTAAAAAATATTTTAAAAACCCACAGAGCTATTTAGAATTCAAATCATCCCCTTTCCCAATTTTACACAAAAAAATAACAAAAAAAATATCTCCTTTTCCAATTATAAAATAAAGTTCTTCCCCGTCTCCATCATATGCAGAGATTTTTGGGAGAATTGCCAGCTAGTTACAATGTATCGTTTGCATTTTCTCATATGTGTAGTATAAATTTATCAAAATTGGTGTGTATGAAAACTGGATTAGTTGCCCATAGCAACTAATCAGATTCCGTCTTTCATTTTTCAGCTTTCCTTTGGAAAATAAAATGTAGAATCTGATTGGTTTCTACGGGTAACTAAGCCAGTTTTCATGTACACCAGTTTTGATAAATCTTCCTCACATTCTAGTAATATTATTTGGTAACCATACAACATACAACCTTACCAGTAAATTAAGAGTTTTAGTTCCAGTCAAACTAGCTACACCCATTTATGCCCTCACTTGACATGGCCGCCGGATGACTCAGAAGCAGTGACGTCCACGGCCTGACTCGGGCTCCAATGAACACGTAATAACAGGTCAAGACCCTCGTAGCGGGGCGTCTGTTGCCGACTGAATGAAGCGTTTATTAAATATCCGCTTTCTATGTTTAAAGATCTGATAACGTTTGTCAGCAGAGTGATTTACTCGCGATAAAGATTATGTGCATCGTGATAGTTTTTCTTTATAGTTGAAATTGTGCTGCTTCTGCGTACAGGCATAATCCAGGACAGCCCTTCATGTAAGTGACGTAGCCCTCGGTGTACCTGCCGCTGCTGTGTTGGGCTGAGTGATTGATACTTTGCGGGGCGCTGATCCCGGGGTCCATACAACATGTGAGTATCTGGTGGGCAGCCTGTGGTCCATGTAATGCTGAGCAGTAACAGGACATACCAGGCAGTGATCCATACACAGTGCTGATCATCTGCACAGCTGGACTGTCAGTTCCTGTAGTACTACCTGCCATTGGTGGTGGTGTATGTAGGGGCTCTGCTACCCAATCCTTAGTGTTCACTGGGTGAGTCCTTAAAGGGACCGTTCAGTTTTGTTCAGTGGGGTCTCCCCCTATGTTGAGCTAAGGGGTGAACAGCTGGCAAGTTGCCCTCACATTTCCTCGTATTGCCACACAGCGCCATTGTATTCAGTCATCATGGCTGTATGTGCACTAGTCTTTGTCCGGCAGAAACTCAGCACTCCTGGTAGTCAAAGAGGTAAACGCAGACGTGAAACCAGCCCAAGACACTGGAAGAGTAGGGTAGTCCGAAACGGGCAGTAGGTCATGTGATGTAACGGCAGACCCGAACCGGAGCTTGATGTACCCTATGCTCATTTTTAAAGGGGTTCCCCAGGATTTCCATATTGATGGCCTGTCCTCGGGATAGGTCCTCAATATGAGATCGGCGGAGGTCCCACTCCCGTCACCCCACTGATCAGTTGTTTGAGGAAGAACTCAGCCAAGCGCCGTCGCTGTCCTCGCTAGTGTGTCTCAGCCCCATTCACTTGAATGGAACTGAGCTGCGCTTAGGTCATGTGACTGATGAATGTGACATCACTGGCCTAGATGAAGGCCTAAGCGTTCATGGAGCTCAGCGGCCTCTTTATACAGCAGATCCGGGAAGGAGCGGGGTTACTGGGTGTCGGACCCCCAGCGGTCTCATATTGAAGACCTATCCTGAAGACATGCCATCAATATAAAAATCCAGCACGCTGTGCGTATAAGGCTACTTTCACACTGGCGTTTTGGTTTCCGTTTATGAGGTACGTTCAGGGCTCTCCCCAGCGGTCCAAAACGGATCAGTTTTGCTCTAATGCCTTCTGAATGGAAAAGGATCTGCTCACAATGCGTCAGTTTGCCTCCGTTCAGTCTCCATTCCGCTCTGGAGGCGGACACCAGCGTGCTTGCAGTGTTTTGGTGTCCGTCTGACGAAAATGAGCCAAACTGATCCGTCCAGACACACAATGTAAGTCAATGGGGACGGATCCGTTTTCTATGACACAATCTGGCACAATAGAAAACGGATCCGTCCTCCATTGACTTTCAATGGTGTTCAAGACGGATCCTTTTTGGCTATGTTACGGATAATACAAACGGATCCGTTCTGAACGTAAGTGTGAAAGTAGCCTAAAATGGGGTTACTTAATAAAATACACATACATGTACAATAAACATTAACTAAATGTGACAGCCTGGTGCGCTGAGAATAAGGACGCTGCGTGAGGGCTTACAATCTGCTAGGTAAGAACACAGTAGGTGAAGGGTAGGTGTTCATCTGGCTGTGTGGTGGCAACATGCTCATTGTAGGTGGTAAGTTTTCCTGAAGAAGAAGGTTGCTTTTGAAGGTTTGGATGTTGGGGAGAGTCTGATGTCTGGGGCAGTGAGTTCAGAGTAGGGGAGAGACACGTGAGACATCCTGTAGACCATTCTGTGAGGAACAGAGGAGGAGGTTGTGTGGGGAGGTATCAGGAGATTAGGTCAGGATCCTAAAACAATCATTTAAAATCATGCGAATGGATGTCAAATACAATGATGATCCAAGAAGATGCTTGACTTATCCTGTAGACTCACATTGTTCAAAAATGTTTAGTAAATGGATCAGTTGTCCTCCTATTGTTCAACTGGACAGCAGATAGTCTCCCATTCTAGTCAGCGTGGTCAGGCACTGTTGGTGTCCATCATGTGACGGATACTGTACTGCCCTTGTTTTCATTTTTGGGTTCCTGTGAAGGAATAGAAAGTCAGAAATAGGATCACAGATGTGAACAGATCCTGACAGGAACATGGCAAACATATGCTTTTGAGGCTCCTTGTACATTTGGCGCACCTGAACTTCTCCAGGCACGTACATTAAACGTACGTAGAGGCCCCCATCATACTGACAAGAGGCCAGAAGAATGTTCTGTTAGGATGGTAGAGGTCGGGGTACCATTTCTTTTAACCATATGGAATCGGACAGCAGACTGCACTTTACCATACAGAGGCATTCAGTACAGTGCACTCTCCTTAGATGTATACATCTGAGGTGTATATTAGGAGGTCCTCCTGATGGAGGCCTTAGACGGGCAAGGCGGAATGCAATATGAAAAACCTCTAACCTTGAATGAAATCCCATTGAAAACCTATGCATCTATCAAAGAATGTGTCCGATTTTTTATTTTTTTTTATAACTAAGGGTCCATTCACATATACGCAAGTGTTTTGCGGTCCCCAAGTTGCTGATCCACAAAACACGGACACTGGGGGCAGGTGCATGTGTCACTTGGGGAGAGATGGCAGCAGGGTGCACTATGGGAAGCATGGCAGGCTGGCAGCAGCATAGTGATGTTCTGGACAATGTTTTGATGGGAAAACTTGGGTCCTGGCATTCATGTGCACACCACCTACCTACGCAATGTGGCAGACCACTGTTCAGGAATGGTGGGAGGAACAAGATAGAGTTTAAGGTCATGCTTGGCCTCCAGATTCATCAGAACTGAGTCCGGCTGAACATCTGTGGGATTTGCTGGAAAAAAAACACGTCTTATCCATGGACAGCTCTCTTCTCAACATACAGAGTCCGCTGCTAACATCTGGGTGGTAGATGCCACAGGAACCATCAGAGGTCTTGTAGAATCCATGCCTCCATGGGTTTCAGCAGTTTAGGTGGCATGTTGGGATCTTTGGCGGTTGGGATCTTTGATATCTTGATTTTTTCCTCCACTCTTTGGATCACTACATGTATATTTTTTATGTCGGACTACTAGACAGTGGGTTAAGGAGGCTCCACATCTCATTGCTGCAGATGACACGTTGAGCGGCGCTAGTTTCACATGTACAGGAAATATTGTCTGTAAAATTTTCGATGGCCAACGATGTAGGACGGTGAAATGTTAGCCGCTTTCAGTGTAACTATTAGAATTTGTATAAGAAAAGAAAATGTCAGCGCAGTAATCACTGTAATGCTCTTCTTATTGTAGGTCAAAGGTTACGTTTAAAATTACGCTTACAGCGGACCCCCGACTTCCTTATAAAGTGTAAGTATCCATCCCTGTACCAGTCCTTGTCGATATGCCATAAATGTCTACGCGGTGAAAAGGCCTTTGCTGTTACCATGCTTCTTATCAATAGCATTTGTCCCAATATATAGACAGCATCAGAGTGTAGGGACCTGCCCTATGGACATGGGGAATGGTAAGAACTAGTTTTCAAGTTATTCACACATTTCCCAGAGGAAGAGCAGAGGGACAATACAGGAACACCGTGCGGAGATGTAAGTCTAGCTCATGGGTCAGCAACCTCCGACACTCCAGCTGTTGTGAAACCACAATTCCCAGCATGCTCGGCTGTTCTCGAAACTCCTGTACAAGGGAACGGAGCACGCTAGGAGTTGTAGTTTCACAACAGCTAGTATCAGAAGTTGCTGACCACCTAGTCTAGCTGCTCCAGAATTATTTTATGGGGAAGCATTTACTAAGGGTACTTTCACACTAGCGTTTTTCTTTTCCGGCATAGAGTTCCTTCACAGGGGCTCAATACCGGAAAAGAACTGATCAGTTTTATCCCCATGCATTCTGAATGGAGAGTAATCCGTTCAGTTTGCATCAGGATGTCTTCAGTTCAGTCGTTTTGACTGATCAGGCAAAAGAGAAAACCGCAGCATGCTATGGTTTTTATTTCTGGTGAAAAAAAACTGAAGACTTGCCTGAACGCCGGATCCGGCATTTTTTCCCATAGGAATTTATTAGTGCCGGATCCGTCGTTCCGTTATGCGCATGTGCAGACTGAAAAAAAAAAAATGCCGGATGACACCGGGAAGACGGATCCGGCATTTCAATGCATTTTTTCGACTGATCAGGCATTTTTAAGACTGATCAGGATCCTGATCAGTCTTACTAATGCCATCAGTTAGCATACATTTTGCCTGATCCGGCAGGATCTCTCTGCCGCAAGTGTGAAAGTACCCTAAAACAGGAGAAAGTCATGTTTTAAGGGAATTTGTCACTGTCACAGCTTCTCCTGAGCAGCCCTCCTGAACGGGGACACTCCCAGCAATAAGTGTCACGTATATAACCTGGACGGCTCTCCTGAACGGGGACAATCCCAACAATAAGTGTCACGTATGTAACCTGGACTGCTCTCCTGAACGGGGACACTCCCAGGATTAAGTGTCACGTATGTAACCTGGACGGCTCTCCTGAATGGGGATACTCCCAACAATAAGTGTCACGTATGTAACCTGGACTGCTCTCCTGAACGGGGACACTCCCAGCAATAAGTGTCACGTATGTAACCTGGACGGCTCTCCTGAATGGGGATACTCCCAACAATAAGTGTCACGTATGTAACCTGGACTGCTCTCCTGAACGGGGACACTCCCAGCAATAAGTGTCACGTATATAACCTGGACGGCTCTCCTGAACGGGGACAATCCCAACAATAAGTGTCACGTATGTAACCTGGACTGCTCTCCTGAACGGGGACACTCCCAGCAATAAGTGTCACGTATGTAACCTGGACGGCTCTCCTGAATGGGGATACTCCCAACAATAAGTGTCACGTATGTAACCTGGACTGCTCTCCTGAACGGGGACACTCCCAGCAATAAGTGTCACGTATATAACCTGGACGGCTCTCCTGAACGGGGACAATCCCAACAATAAGTGTCACGTATGTAACCTGGACGGCTCTCCTGAACGGGGACACTCCCAACAATAAGTGTCACGTATGTAACCTGGACGGCTCTCCTGAATGGGGATACTCCCAACAATAAGTGTCACCTATGTAACCTGGACGGCTCTCCTGAACGGGGACACTCCCAGCAATAAGTGTCACGTATATAACCTGGGCGGCTCTCCTGAACGGGGACACTCCCAGCAATAAGTGTCACGTATGTAACCTGGACGGCTCTCCTGAATGGGGATACTCCCAACAATAAGTGTCACGTATGTAACCTGGACTGCTCTCCTGAACGGGGACACTCCCAGCAATAAGTGTCACATATATAACCTGGACGGCTCTCCTGAACGGGGACAATCCCAACAATAAGTGTCACGTATGTAACCTGGACGGCTCTCCTGAACGGGGACACTCCCAACAATAAGTGTCACGTATGTAACCTGGACGGCTCTCCTGAACGGGGACACTCCCAGCAATAAGTGTCACGTATATAACCTGGACGGCTCTCCTGAACGGGGACACTCCCAGCAATAAGTGTCACGTATGTAACCTGGACGGCTCTCCTGAACGGGGACACTCCCAGCAATAAGTGTCACGTATGTAACCTGGACGGCTCTCCTGAACGGGGACACTCCCAGCAATAAGTGTCACGTATGTAACCTGGACGGCTCTCCTGAACGGGGACACTCCCAACAATAAGTGTCAAGTATATAACCTGGGCGGCCCTCTTAGCGGAATGTGTCCACATGGCCACATTATTATTACTGCAGCCTGTTGTAAATCATAAGGCTTAAAGGGGTTATTCAGGAATTAATATTGATCACCTATTCTCAGGACCTCCACCAACCAGCTGTTAGAAGAGGCCGGGCACACCATGAGCCTCAAAGCCTCTTCCTAGGCCATGTGATGTCAGCTTACATCCATCACATGGCGCTGCATCCGCTTCAGTGTTTACCTGCGCGCCATCTCTATTGTAGCAGCGGTGCAGGGTAATTACAGCTTCCTCCCTCATTCAATTGAATGGGCTGAACTGCCATAATTACACTTTACTGCCACTATAAGGGGGACGACGTGCAGGTAAACATTGAAGAGGACGCAGCGCTGGAACATGCCCTTCAGACAGCTGATCGGCGGGGGTGTCGGCAGTCAGACCCCTGCCGAGCTTATATTGATGACCTATCCTAAAGATTGGTCATCAAAATCTGTAGCCTGCACGTCCCCCTTAACTGATCACAATATACACAGGTATAAAGGTCATATAATGTAGTAATAAGCTTACACATATAGCTATGGACAGATGGAGCCCCGTTTGCAAAAACCCGCCCCCACTGTGATGGGCAGATGGCTCTGGGCCCCATCTTTTCCCTCGCAAGTCAACTGGTGTCAGAGAAGAAACTGCTTGATATCTAATCCTTGCATCATAGTTGGAACCAGTAGCCACCCCGCTGATGGCAGCACTGCTGCTGGAGCCTTCTTATTGACCAAAAAGGAATATTCTTATTCAACATTATATATTATATAATATGGCACCCACATATTCACTAGCAGTGTTCTAAGAATTCAAGCCTCAGTCCTTGTCCCCAATGGAGCTTGCAGTCTAATTTTCCCATCCCCAGCATTTATAAGCCCGTTAAGGTTATGTTCACACGTGACATAAATGCTGTGAACTTTCCATCACAGATTTGCGTGTGAAACATCTGCAGTGTATTTTGGTACCTACAAGGCGGACAGGTTGTACAAAACGTCCTGTACCTGCACTTAACGCGATGTGCATGGCCATTTATACTGCGGTACAGAGGGTGAAACCTCCAGCAAACCGCTGCAGAATTCCAGCGGGTTTTCTGCTGCGGAATATCCACAGCAGTCCCGTCCCATGTGGACCCAGAAACAGCAGAGTCTTGTCTGTGGGCTGTATTGTATTCAACTGAATGTGGACACAGAACAGCGAGTGGTGCTATTTTTGGGCAGGAAACACACAGAACAGTGAGTGGCGCTATTTCTGGGTGGGAAGCACACAGACACAGAACAGCAAGGGGCACTATTTATGGAGTGGGGGGAAGCACACAGAACAGTGAGTGGCGCTATTTTTGGAGTGGAGGGAAGCACACAGAACAGTGAGTGGCGCTATTTTTGGAGTGGAGGGAAGCACACAGAACAGTGAGTGGCGCTATTTGTGCACTGGGGGAAAGCACAGACACAGAACAGTGAGTGACCCAATTTCTGGGAGGGGGGAGCGCACAGATACAGAACGATGAGTGGTGCTATTTTTGGGCAGGAAACACACAGAACAGTGAGTGGCGCTATTTCTGGGTGGGAAGCACACAGACACAGAACAGCAAGGGGCACTATTTATGGAGTGGGGGGAAGCACACAGAACAGTGAGTGGCGCTATTTTTGGAGTGGAGGGAAGCACACAGAACAGTGAGTGGCGCTATTTTTGGAGTGGAGGGAAGCACACAGAACAGTGAGTGGCGCTATTTGTGCACTGGGGGAAAGCACAGACACAGAACAGTGAGTGACCCAATTTCTGGGAGGGGGGAGCGCACAGATACAGAACGATGAGTGGTGCTATTTCTGGGAGGGGGGAGCGCACAGATACAGAACGGTGAGTGGTGCTATTTCTGGGAGGGGGGAGCGCACAAACACAAAACGGTGAGTGGTGTTATTTTTGTGGAGGAAACACACTGAACAGTGAGTGACGCTTTTTGGGGGGGGGAAGGGGGAGTACACAGACAGAGAACGGCGACTGGTGCTATTTCTGGGGAGGAAGCACACAGACACAGAACAGTGAGTGACTCCATTTCTGGGGGGGAGCACACAGAATTGGGAGTGGCACTATTTCTGGGGGGTGGGGGAGAACACAGACAGAGAACGGTGACTGGTGCTATTTCTAGGGGGGGAGCGCACAGAACGACGAGTGGCACTATTTCTGGAGGGGGCGGGAGTGCACGGGTCTTTTTCTCTACTCTTTCTCATATATCCCGTGTAAGTATGTTTATGCCGTATAGCCTAGTATGATGAGGAACATGCGGAGAACATAAATCCACGCAACTTCATGGTTGTCTTTAATTCCTATTTGCAGGATGTGCGTCCCGGAGAGCACACCCTTCACAGCAGTATTGAAGTTTGCCGCAGAGGAGGTAGGTACGGTGCTAATAGGACACTGATGGGTCACAGCGACTACGCCATATTCCAGCGCAGCGTACTGAAGCCACTGTGGATGTCTAGCCGCTGTTTTCGTGCCATTGACAGTCACCTGCTGCTCCTCGTTTCCAATTTGTGGATCATTTCCTATTGCATTTGTGAATCTCCCATTATGTGCTTATACGAGATGGGCTAAGCAAATGAGGGAAGTCAGCTAGAAAATATTGTTTCCTGCTCCTTTTTGACGGCTGATTAAAATGTCGGCGCAGGAGCAGGTTTCCATAGCAACCTTTATTGTGCTGGTGACATGGAGATTCTGACAGGCGTCCCCCCCACCCGTCCCTTGCAGCAGCTCGTCACCAGCTAGATGCCGGATTCACACCTGGGGACTAATCTGAATCCTAAGAAATATACCTAGTGGGGAAAAAAATGCAATGCTATAAAAGATGTACTGTCATGAACTTGTAATACGGTATTTTTAGAGGACATGATGTATAACCATGCGATGTTAGAGTCTAGCCAGACATGTGCGATCCTCTGGCCAAATGCTATCTGTTTTGCCTCAGTGGAGCCATGTTATATCGATTACAGTGCCCGTAGGTGCTGCCAACTAACTTTCCACAGACCCTGAATGACATAGTTATGCAGAGGATCATTCCATGACTGTATATTTCTACTCCATTTAGTGTTTGAGGGACTGTAATTGCTGCCCAAAGTAGTTGTCACTAAGCATCAGATAGACTAAGAAAGTTTATGAACAAGTGATTTTATGGGAAATGCTCTTAAAGCGTACCTGAGTTTAAACAAGAAAAAGATGTTTGCATAATGACTGTGCTTATTTGTATATAACTGTGAAGTGAAGGAATAGGTCTTTCTGGGCTTCCCTAATGTCTTTTTCAGTCTAATTATTTCCCTGTTTCAGCTGCACAGCCAGATGCATTTCACTCAGAAGCAGGGGGCGTATCTCTTCTGTGAAATTTGTCAGCACTGTCCTGCTGTAACATTCTTTACTTGACTTCCCACTATGTTTGCTTTCAGCTCCTGAGAACCCAAATAAGGAAGGCTAAATCACACTTAGGCAGGAGTCTCCTGTAATGGTCAGAAGCAGTTATTTTTACCAGGCTCACAGTCTCGGCTAGCTGCTACACGCCCATTTTCTGTGATCCCACTTCTATGTCTCTGTTACTAAGAAAGGATCTAGCCTGACAACAGGCAGTGGACCGTAAATTAGGTGGAAGTGAGAGCCCTAGTGGCCATGACTTTACAGCCTTTTTCAGGCGGATGCAGGCAGATTTTTTAAATTAAGTGATTTAGAAATTTGCTAATTACACCATGCTCTATTAAATTAAATTAAATTGTGTAAATGTACAGCGAAGTACAGTGCTCAGCTATCTCCAGTGGTTCCATAGAGTTGAATGGAGCGGCAGCACGAATGATCGATCTCTGGACCATGGATCAGACACTTATCCCCTATCCTGTGGACAGGGAATACATGATTGTCATGGAAGAACCCGTTGGTTCAGCAGCCGATGCTCAGATGAAGCCAAGGGCGGTACACGTTCGTTCACTGTGCATGCACTGCACATCAGGAACATGCACAATGAAGCGAGGTGGTGTACTGTCCTTGGCCTCATCGTCACAGTGAGCTTGCTCCTGATGCCACTGGAGAAGAGTCCTGGACTCTCTTCTCCCGGTAATTTTGAATTTCATTTACTTACTTTTGCAGGGATAGATGTGTTTACTATGGGCAAGTTTTGGACCCTAAGCTCCACCTGCATAATGTCATGCTGTTGGTTTAGTGGTCCCGAACCTGTAATAAATCTTAATAGTAGACTTTCATTTTAAATACTGCCCTGATGTCCCAATTCCAGACCTCACTTTACAGTGCAAGTTCTTTCACTTCCGGTTTGTTCCGCCCCAGCAGAGAAGTTTCCCCTACTCTTTGTATTGGAGACCTATATGAAGGAAACTGGCTGTCTGGCTCATTTTTAAGCTATGCGCCTCCTCTGTCTCGTCATCAGTCAGAAGAGGGGGCCAGTTTAGTGACTGGAAGATCCACTGTAAAGAAAATCTGTCACCGGTCAGAAGCTTAAAACCAGGGCAGAGACCTAGAGCAGAAAGCCTTATTGCTTGAACTGCCTCAGTCATTTTGCTAAAATCAGTCCTGAGCACCTCTATAGTCCTCTCAACTGCACCAGCTCAGGAGTCCTCATATTCGTGAGGTCCTAACTCTCCCTGCCCCCTACTAGTAACTGACAGCTAGTTTCCTATTGCAGTCAGTGGCGGTCAGAGATGGGAGCTCATGAATATGAGGACTCCTGAGCGCATGCATTGGACTGTATTGAGAGGACTCTACTGCTTGTCTTGTGTTGGGGCTGCTCAGTACTGATTTTATAAAAATTCAGGTAAGTGACTCAACCCTTTGCACAGTCTCTCTCAGATAGGATGGCCTTAAACTGCTGACAGATTCCCTTTTAAGGCTTATTGCCCCTTTGCACTGATTTTTATTATTGTTCATTGGCTTCCTAAATGAAGCAACTTTCTAAATAGTCTTCATTAAAAATGTCCTACTATTTGCTTCTGCACCGGAGAAAATCCATCAGTGTTCTGCTCCTATTTGTAATGGTTTCCTATCCTCCATGTTAGGCCTCATGCACTCGACCATCGTGTGAGTAGACTGTGAAAGCCCCTGTGATTAGAAAGGAACCGACTGTATGAGAAATTACTATGATACAGTCAGTTTGTGTCAGGGGAGCCGTGGTCCGCCCAGGAAACGCATCTGATACACGGACCATGTTTCCCGGGCCGATCGTGGTCGTGTGGATCAGCCCTTATAGAATAGCAGCAGGGAGGAGGAGGAGGAGGATGAAAGTACCCAAGCAGGACAGCTCATACAGGCTACAGAGAGGAAGGAATGCACACACAAGGACATTTGCAGGGGGAAAGCAACAGCATCAAACACATACAACTTTTTTTTTTTTTTACTTCTGGTAACTACTAACATGTAAAAAAAATTTTTCAATGTCTTAGGTATCCATTACCTTTAAGTAGTGAGGGAACACTTTGTGCTGGTGTTCGTCTGTATTTGCAGCAAACATTTCTTAACCTAATGCCCACCACCTCTATCTAAGGCTACTTTCACACTGGTGTTTTGGTTTTCCGTTTGTGAGATCCGTCATGGGCTCTCACAAGTGTTCCCAAACGGATCAGTTTTGCCCTAATGCATTCTGAATGGAAAAGGATCCGCTCAGAATGCATCAGTTTGCGTCCGATCAGTCTCCATTCCGCTCTGGAGGCAGACACCAATACTTTGCCTGCAGCGTTTTGCTGTCCGCCTGACGAAGTGGAGCCAAACGGATCCGTCCTGTCACACAATGTAAGTCAACGGGGACGGATCTCTGACACAATCTGACTTTCAATGGAGTTCATGACGGATCCATCTTGGCAATGTTGTATTATTGTAACAGATCCATTTTTGCAGATACATGACGGATCCGCCCAAAACGCGAGTGTGAAAGTAGCCTAATGTGGAGGATTATGGAGGAGTGTAGTTCTGGTCGTAAATGGTCATTCGGTGATAAAACGCTCTCTTCTTTCTTTTCCTTTAGTTTAAGGTCCCTGCAGAAACCAGCGCTATCATAACCAATGGTAAGTGGATTTTTGTTCTAAAATATCTGGAAGAAAGCAACATCAGGTACTGCTCGTTGTCTGCTTTCCTGCATCTCGTCACTTTGCTTAATCAGATGTCAAGTAAAATATCGCCCACGTCCTTCCTTCATTGTAAGGTACATTGTATTAAAAAGCCTGTTAAATACATATACGGAGTTAGAGCCACATAGCTCACACTATTTCATCCCATATTTTCCCGTAGACCAGAGTTCCTCAGCCGTCCTGGAGACAAACATGGCAACTTCACATGTGCAGTAGTAGAGGCATCGTGGGCAGCACTAGAACTTGCCAGGGCGAAGACCATTACATTGGCAATAAAGGGGCTGTCCCATGACAACTTATCCCCTCTCCACAGGACAGAAGATAAGTGTCTGATCGGTGGGGGGTCTGACTGCTGGGGTCCCTGCTGATCACTAGAACGGGACCTATGTTCCACCATTTGAATAGGGCGCCATTTATCTGTAACCTGTGTGGGGCTGTCGGAGATAACGGAGTCCAAGCGTTTGTCTACATCCGGCAGTTCATAGAGTTGATGTCGGCCACTCTGTTAAAACGTAGGATCACAGGCCCCTGTTCTAGTGATAGACGGGGCCCCAGCCGTCACACCCCTGCCCATCAGACACTTCTAACCCATCCTTTGCATAAGAGAAGAGTTGTCACGGGACAACCCCTTTAACGCAGGGTAAAAGCTGCAGCAGCTGTTGAATTGGAAAGTAGTTGAATCTGAAATTGGCCACTGAAGGTGCATCATGTCTAAAGGGGTTTCCATGATTGAAAAAAAAAAAAGGACATATTTTTTATGTCTTTTTACAGAAACTGTGTTAAAAGGTTTTCCTATCATGCCAAGTGATAGCATAGTGCTCAGATACCTTAGATGTGTGGTCAACTGCCTGGTCACCCATCTGTCCTCAGAACGAGGGGCTGCAGCGCTGGTTCACGTTGGGATAGGCCTTATAGGGCACTATAGCAGCTAGTAGTTACTAAAAAGGACATGTCGGGAGAGGTAACAGCTCCTCTTTAACACAGGACAATCCCTTTAATCAGGGTTATGTAGGCTTAAAGAGGTTTTCCCATCACACAAACTGATAGCATATCCCCATGATTGGTGGGAGGACTTCTGGTTGCCCCCACCAGTGCCAAGAATAAAGGGGCCACAGTTCTGGTATAGTTCCCTTCCAAGCCTTTCTCTCCACTGCCGGTGGCTGGATGTATTCATGTTCCTTTTTATATGTTCCATCTCTTTTCTATATTATCACCAATTTTATATTATTCTTGCTTATTCATTCCTTTCTTTTTGTCCTGCAGATGGAGTAGGATTGAATCCAGCCCAGACTGCTGGTAAGTGGGCATGAATAGGGTTCTGTGCCTCGGATACCCCTGTCTAGGACATGCTACTACATGATATTTAAAAGTAAATCCATCCTGTTTCAGGCATTATTCTTTTATTTAAAGGGGTTGTCTAGTTTACAAAACCCTTAAAAAAAATACTCTATTGGAGAACAGCTGCAAAGAGCATCTAACATTCACGCTTTATACATATAGCCTGTTGATGTGTAATACTTTATTTCCCCTGTGGTTGGCGCTGGAGGGCACTTGAACGCTTGCTTACTGATTTGACCCCAAATTACAGCTGATTGCTACCGATCCCAGGAGTCCGTTTATTATCGATAGACCCGTCAGGTAAAATGGCACTGTTCACAGTTGACAACCCCTTTAACCAGTCATTTTACCTCCTTCGTGACAGGACGCATTGCGAGGTTCATTTCGTACATGCAGCTTAGAGAGCAGTACATTTTTCTGTTTGCTTATTCAGATCATTTTTGCATCTTTATTTTTATTTTTATTTTTTGTGATACAAATTTGTATGGACCATATTTTTAAAACTATAAGACGCCCCCATAATTAGGAGCATGAAAATTGAAAATACAATTTTTACTGTATATATCCTATGGGTGATATACAATTAATATGGTACAGACACAGTAAACTTCCTGTATGGCTTGGAGGGGGAGGGGGGGATCACATGCTTTGGTATAACCAGTGACTTCAGTGACGTCACCAGTTCAGCCAGTCGTTGACTACAGCTATACAGGTGATCCACAGGATAGGCAATAACTATTAGATGGGTGGGAGAGCTATCACAGGAACCCCCAAGGATCCCTCCCTCTTAGAGCCCCCAAAATGAACGGAATGGCTGTGCACATGTCCTGACTCACCACTCCAATGGGTATAGGGCCCCTGTTCCCAATATAACAGGAATACTCCTTTAAGCAATTAGTCTTGAACATGTAACATATTTTGTCTTTGTCGCAACTATTTTATTCAAATTTTTCTATGAATTAAATCCGATGTATTAACCCTTCATGAACTTCAAGACGTTTTCTTTAGCAGGCTTTTTTTTGTCTTTTGGAATGGCCGTGATTACAGTTGTGATGATATTGGACCATTTCTCTGAACATAAATAAACCCGCTCCCGCACCCATTTACCGTACAAGGTGTTGTGCACTTGTATTTGCTTGTCGGGAAGATACAGTAATTGACTTCAGCCAACGTTATCTCTGTGTTCACGCAAGTTTCGAGATGAATTTAAGACCTTTTGATCTTGGGTAATTTAAAATTCCGCCTGATGGTTTTTCCACATTGACATTAAAAATTTAGTCCCAGCAGCAACGGGGCGCAACTTAGCAACAGCGGGCAAAGAGCTTTACACGGTCATATTAAAATCAAGATGTAATTTCAACACGCATGAACCAATTAATTGAGGTTCCTTACTGTGTAATTAATATACCTGTCATCTGCTTGTTTAATGAACCTCTTCAGTATTAAATGTTCTGGAACCGAGTGCAGTTTCTGTTCTGTAAAATACTAAAAATAAAGTTTGTGCGTCTTCTATAAGAAATCATATTATTGTAATGGGTCACTTTTTATATGCCAGTTAAAACCCGATAGCGACACATCTCCTTTTTTCTAACCAGTTTTTATATTCTGATTACTGATTTATTTTTTATTCTATTTTCCAAACATGATTATGGGGGGCGGCCATCTTACCCGAGCCATTATTAACAGCATTTAGAAAGTCTCTCCACGGCAGCCCCATGGAGGGGACCTCATTGACTTCTAAGGGAGAGTTTTCTGGACATGCTCTGTGACCTGTGCAGATGTCATTGTACGGGGAAAGAATAGATAAGCTCTGACAATCACCTATTGTGAATGGTGGACCCTGTCTTATCTATACCCAGAAGGGATGTTGATGGCTTTTTCTACGGATAGGTCATCACTTGTTAAATCCTGGAAAACCCCTTTTACGGCATATCCACAGGATATGCCATAAACGTCTGGATGGGATGGATGGGAATCCTCTGGGATCCGCCCAGTCTCCATAACATGGGTCCCCTGACTTCTGTAAATGGAGAGGTGGCACGGCATGTGCAGTGCGCCCTCCACAACTGTTGGGGCTCCGTTCTTGGTGTAGATGCGGGTCCCTAGCGATATGTCCCCATTGTCTGAGATGAGAAAACCCCTTTTAATATCTGATTGGTAGACGTCTAACTCCTGGCACCCCTGACGATCAGCTGTCTGAAGAGGTCTGCCTCGGCCTCTTCCTAGGTCAGTGATGTCACGTTTAATGGTCATGTGCCCTATGCACAACTCAGCCAGCCACAAAGTACAGCCACTATACAATATACAGTGCTGTGCTTCGTAAGCTGTTAGGAGGCTGCAGTGCTGTGGCCTCTTCAAACTGCTGATCGGCAGGGATGCCGGGATTCGGACGCTCACCGATCAGATATTGATCCTGAGCACATGAATATTAAACTCCTGGAAAACCCCTTTAAATGACTACAAGCAGAAATCAACAAAAAAAAAACTACTACAAGGAATTAATACAGGAACTTTATTAGAAACGTGAAACTTCTTTTTCTAAAACTATAATACCCCTTTAAATAGTATTTTAAGGCCCTGGTTCACCAAGACCAGCGTCTGCTCCACCCGTCTTGATGTGGCCTGCACTGCCGGAGGAGCCATGTAATTAATAAAGTACATGGCTCCTCCGGCAGTCTGTGCGCATAAAATGCCAGTTGCCACTAGAAAAGCCACAATGACATTAAAAAGTCGCAAATCCCATGGATTTGTGACTTTTCTAGGCCAAAACGGACATAGGGGGGGATAATGAGTTTCCCTCCACAGTGTTTTGTTTTCTTCTGTTGCTACTTTCATTACGTTTTTCGATGTTGTCATTGTTGTCTAGAAGAAAACTGATCTCGACCAAAAGTATTTTGTGGTTTATTCCATTTTATAAATTATTCATCTCTTTTTAAAGGGCTCGATTTAAAATGTATGAAGGATCAATTTAATGTATTCACATTCATGTGTGTTTTTTTCTTTTTTCTTTTTAGGAAACGTATTTCTTAAGCACGGATCAGAACTTAGACTCATTCCCAGAGACCGAGTGGGCAGCTGTTAATAGCCAGACATCTTGCTAGAATTTCTTTTGGAAACATAAAAAAAAAAAAACTAATTTATTCTGGGCTTTAATAATAAGATCAGACTCGGAATTTTAAGTCGGTTTTAAGATTTAATTCAGTTGGGCCCATTTCCCTTTAAAAATCAAAGTGACTTTGAAGATTAAAGATTTGTATGGTTTAATTATTGCTTCTCCATGTCTATAAAACCATTTGGCTTTTGCAACTCTATCAATTTAGTCTGTCAGTTTTGAAGAGCTGATTTCATCAAGTATGTGTGTATTTTATTATACATATATATCACTGTATAAAATAATTGCTATTTTTATTTTTTTAATATTTTGTCACCCAACTCCATTCATGTCATTGTAAAGCAAAAGTGTTTATTCTAATATTCTAAAGATCTGACTCGGCAGTGACTTGGGATCACTTCACTTTGTTGCTCCCCTATAAGACATACCCCATATCCTCTATGGCGGCACACAGCAGTTCTGTACTAGGAGCTGTATGGCACCTCCTATACAGCACAGTGTTATGGAGATGTTCTCCAGTAGACGTAAAAGATCTCCATAATACTCAAGCATTTCACCTTTTTCTGTATGATATGAAATCTGAGCTGATTGGAGGTACAGTATGGCCCTATGGACTTCTCTAGGTGCTCATTTATAACTACACACAAAGAAGTTGTACAGGGCCATGATGAGGTCATGTGCATAAGCCGAACGAAGATGAACCAAGAGATGAAGCATTTAGAAGACCATGGCTTCTGTCAAGAACACAACATCCAGCAAGTTATTGCTTCTAAGGCCTCATGCACACGACAGTTGTTTTTTGCAGCCGCAAATTGTGCGTACGCCCCAAAAAACGGATGTGGCATCTGTTTTTTTTTTTTTTTTTGGGAGGATCCGTTTTTTTCCCCACAGATCCCTTGTAATAAATGCCTATCTTTGTCCGCAAATGTGAAAAAAGTAGGACATGCACTATTTTTTTTTGGCTGAAGGGAAACACGGACAACGGACGCGAAACACAAACGGATGAAGTATCAGCATTTTTTTGCTGACCCATTGAAATAAATGGGTCCCCATCCTATCCGCAAAAAAAAGGGAACGGAGGCCGAGAAAAACAACTGTCGTGTGCATGAGGCCTAAATTATAAAAATTAAGCATTTTTTATTTTACAGATTAAATGATAATATTCATCTGGTTCTAAGCGTTTTATAACTTTTTTATGGATTTTTTTTCTTCCAGTTTCCTTCATTTTATTGAAAACATTAACCCCTTAGTGACCATCCATACGTGTTTTTACTGACGTAAACAAACGGGGTTTTAGCTAAACGGCTGGCTTTAATCAGTCATTACATGTACTTAAAATTGTGCATTAAAAACTATAACTTGTCCTGCAAAAAATAAGACCTCATACAAGTACATTTATGAAAAAACAAAAAAGTTCTTGCTCTTGGAATGCAATTTAAAAAAAATGTGCTTGGTCACTAAGGGGTTAATAAACAAAGTGGTTTTCCCAAAAAATGCATTTTCAACCTATACATAGGGACTAACATGCTTGACAACCTCTCCACTCTTTTTGGTGCGGTGGAGTATCAGGTTCAGGAAATTATAAATGGGCTATTTATGGAGAGGAGTTAGATCAGGGAATGTGATAGGCTACCCTAAAAAGATATGTTTTTAGGGAGCACCTAAAACTGTGTATATTGTAATTTAACCTACTGTAATTTGTTGGGGATGGGCAATCGAGAGAACTGGTGCAGCTCGGGAGAAGTCTTGGAGGTGGGAGTGAGAGGTTCGGATTATGGTGGTCATAAGTCATTTGCAGAGCATGGGTAGGGTGGTAAACAGAGATGAGAAGAAATGTAGGAGGGTGCAGCACTGTGAAGAGATGTGTGGGTGAGAACAAGCAGTTTAAATTGGATTCTATACTGTATGGGCAACCAGTGCAGTAACTGGCACAGAGTGGGAGCATCAGAGTAGCGGTTGGACAGATAGGTGGCTGCTGCATTAAGGATAGATTGGAGAGGGGAAAGTCTGGTGAGCGGTTGGCTAATTAATAGTGAGGTACAGTAATCGAGGCAGGAATGGATCCGGGCAACAATGAGAATTTTTGTTGTTTCCATAGTATGAAAGGGGCGGATTCTCAAGATGTTTTTGAGGTGCAGACGACATAAGTGGGCAATAGATTGAATATAGTGGGTGAAGGAAAGATCAGTGTCAAACATAACACAGAGACAGCGGGCGTGCTGCCTAGGTGTGATGGTAATGCCACACACTGAGATGGAGATATCTGGTTTAGGTAGGTTAATAGATGGAGAGAACACAAGAAGTTCCATTTTTGAAAGATTCAGTTTCAGATAGAAAACATGACGTTAGAGACAGCGGACAGTAACTTGTGTTCTATAATGCAGCAGGGGTGATGGGGGATGAAATGTATAGTTGTGTGTCATCAGCATATAGATGGTACTGGAAACAGAATCTGCTGATGGTCTGTCCATTTGGGTCTGTGTAGAGAGAGAAGAGGGCCTACAACTGAACCCTGAGGAACCCCAACAGCAAGAGGTAGAGGAGAAGTAGAGCCAACGAATGATACACTAAAAGAGTGGTCAGAGAGATATGAAGAAAACCAGCAGAGGACAGTGTCCTTTAGGCCTCATGCAACATGACCGTTGTGTGCATCCGTGTCCGTTGTTCCGTTTTCCGTGATATTCTGCGGACCTATTTACTTTCAATGGGTCAGTTGAAAACTCGAAAAAATGCACCATTTGTCATTCGCGTCCGTGATCAGTGTTTCCTGTCCGTCAAAAAAATAGGACCTGTCCTATTTTTTTTGACGGACAATGGGTTCGTGAATAAACACGGAGGCACACAATATTGCCATAAAGGACCTGTGGTGACGTCAGATTACATGCTCCAATCACCACGGTGATGGAGCATGTGATCTGACGTCACCAAAGGTAATTTAGCCCACAGCTCATTCAAGAAGTAAAGAGACCGGGAACTACGCGATCAAGAGGAGAAGGTGAGTTAACTTTTTTTTATATTTTTTAACCCCTCCAGCACTATTATACTATGTATTCTGTATTCAGAATGCTATTATTTTCCCTTATAACCATGTTATAAGGGAAAATAATACAATCTTCAGAACATCAATCCCAGACCCGAACTTCTGTGAAGAAGTTCGGGTTTGGGTACCAAACATGCGCGATTTTTCTCATGCGAGTGCAAAACGCATTACAATGTTTTGCACTCGCGCGGAAAAATTGCGCATTTTCCCGCAACGCACCCGCCTCTTATCCGGGCAAAAAAACTGACGCCCGTGTGAAAGAGGCCTAAGAGATCGGATGCTGCCAGGCAGCAGGGGGCAGTCATGTACACGCCTCTGTGTTAGAATATACTGTCGGATCTGAGTTTTCACAATGTAACTCAAATCCGATGGTATATTCTAACATAGAGGCGTTCCTATGGTGATGGGGACGCTTCAAGTTAAAATATACCATCGGATTGGAGAAAACTTCGATAGGGACTCCTGACTTTACATTGAAAGTCAATGGGGGACGGATCCGTTTGCAATTGCACCATATTGTGTCAACGTCAAACGGATCCGTTTGGCTCCGCACGTCAGACGGACACCAAAATGACTTTTTTTTTTTAACTTTCCTTCATGTCTGGTGATCCTCCAAAAATCACGGAAGAAAAAACGGACACGGATCACGGAACAACGAACCGTGAAAAAATACTGTCGTGTGCATGAGGCCTTAGGCTAATAGATTGGAGCATGGTGAGTAGGAGATGGTGGTTTACAGTGTCAAAAGCTGTAGAGAGGTCGAGGAGGATGAGCAGAGAGTAGTCACCATTACATTTTGTTGTCAGGAGCTTGTTTGTCACTTAGGTGAGGGCAGTTTCTGTATAATGTAGGGTGCAGAAACCAGATTGTAATGGATCAAGGAGAGAGATAGCGGATGAGGTGAGAGTATACTACATGCTCTGAAGACCGGTCTGTAGTTAGTTGTGCAGGATAAGTGAGAGAAGTTATTTTTTTTATAATGGAGTAATAATAGAGTGATTAGTTATAATGATATATGTTACAATAATGATTAGTTATAATTTTAATAATAATGTTCTCCATAGTGGCCCCTGCATTTATATTGCCTCCCATAGTGGCCCTCAGCTGTATTCGTTTTGCATCCGTTTTAACGGCCATTAAGAATGGATGACTTTCATTAGCTTTTTTATTTAAATCCCAGCCCCTGCATTATATACAATGTCCTCCTTAGTGGCCTCCAGCAGTAATAATATCCCCCATAATGGCCCCGAGTAGTAATGTCTTCCCATAGTGGTCCCCAGCAGTAATAATGCCCCCCATAGTGGCCCTCAGCTGTAATAATTTTTTTTTAAGTGGAAAAATAATGACCTCATCCACTTACACGGGCAGAGGTAGTCGCTCCTCTCTTGATGCTGAAGGACCGGCCAAAGATCGTATGTTCCCAGCATGATGATGGCAGGTCCTTCAACATCAAGAGAGAAGTGACTGCCTCAGAGCATGCAAGTGGATAAGGTCATTTATTTTTCTTTGTGAATAGCCCTATATACTTCAATTGGTTCTAAAAACGGCTGTGTGACAGCTGTTTTTTACTGACATGTAAAGGTAGCCTTATATGGGTTGATCTAACTAGACCAGGCATGTCCAAACTACAACTCCCGGCATGCCCTAATAGCTGTAAGCTATCCATGCATGCTGGGAGTTGTAGTTTTGCACCAGCTGGAGGGCCGCAGTTTGGACATGCCTGAACTAGACAAACCCAGTTAGGGCATATGGATGTCATAAAGAATGGTCCGCACAAAAAAATGCTCCAGCTCTAGTAGACACATCAACAAGTAAAATGATAATTCACAGTTATAAATATGTCTGTCACTATTGTATTAAATTTCCAAATCAATGGCCGTTATTACTGACGTGTGTCTTATCACAGGACCATTCATGGTGGTCCATTCTAGAAGCTGCAAGTCCAAGAGATAGAATTTAGATGTCAAAAATCAAATCAGAAGTCATGGATTTAAAATCCAGTCAATTCCGAATATTGATCCACTACAGCTTAATTTATGACATGGGGAAATACTCTCCTTTTATTAAATTGTCTCAAGGTATTGTAAGATGTCTATGTAATAAATTGAAGCTGTGAAAATCATATTTTCTCTTAATACACAGATTCCCAGTGCACAATATGTCTTGCATATCCAACAGAGCTGAATCCCTCATAAGGGGAGAGCTATTTGTAACATCATTTCAAGGCAGAGACAATACTAATGGATATCTTAACATACAGTCTACTGCTGAAGCAATAACTAGATGTAGCAGAGTCAGAAGAGGGAGTACGGAAAGTCTGATGCTGCATTTAGGGAACTAAGCTGCACACTGGGTCATAATACCAACAATCATGAATGGTAAGAACAGATGACTATCATTGTGGTGGTGATACTTATCTTCCTGGACAGGTGTTTGCAGTATGTGCACATTCAATCTGATTAAATAGGCAGTGCAGGGGAGCACCACGGAATTTTGGGCCCCGCGCATTATTATAAACCTGTCCCACACACAAAATCGTGGTGTGCAGGGTGCCGCGCAAATATTTGGTCCTGACCATTGTTGTAAGCCCCTCCTATATACAGTTGCAAGAAAAAGTATGTGAACCCTTTGGAATGATATGGATTTCTGCACAAATTGGTCATAAAATGTGATCTACTTAAACTAATAACTCACAAAGAATTATGTTACCATGTTTTTATTGAACAGACCATGTAAACATTCACAGTGCAGGTGGAAAAAGTATGTGAACCCTTGGATTTAATAACTGGTTGAACCTCCTTTGGCAGCAATAACTTCAACCAAACGTTTCCTGTAGTTGCAGATCAGACGTGCACAACGGTCAGGAGTAATTCTTGACCATTCCTCTTTACAGAACTGTTTCAGTTCAGCAATATTCTTGGGATGTCTGGTGTGAATTTCTTTCTTGAGGTCATGCCACAGCATCTCAATCGGGTTGAGGTCAGGACTCTGACTGGGACACTCCAGAAGGTGTATTTTCTTCTGTTTAAGCCATTCTGTTGTTGATTTACTTCTATGCTTTGGGTCGTTGTCCTGCTGCAACACCCATCTTCTGTTGAGCTTCAGCTGGTTGACAGATGGCCTTAATTTCTCCTGCAAAATGTCTTGTTAAACTTGGGAATTCATTTCTCCTTTGATGATAGCAATCCGTCCAGGCCCTGATGCAGCAAAGCAGCCCCAAACCATGATGCCCCCACCACCATACTTCACAGTTGGGATGAAGTTTTTATGTTGGTGTGTTGTGCCTCTTTTTCTCCACACATAGTGTTGTGTGTTTCTTCCAAACAACTCAACTTTGGTTTAATCTGTCCACAGAATATGGGACATCCAGGTGCTCTTGTGCAAACTAAATGTGCAGCAATGTTTTTTTTTGAACAGCAGTGGCTTCCTCTGTGGTATCCTCCCACGAAATCCATTCCTGTTCAGTGTTTTACGTATCGTACATTCGCTAACAGGGATGTTAGCATATGCCAGAGACTTTTGTAAGTCTTTAGCTGACACTCTAGGATTCTTCTTCACCTCATTGAGCAGTCTACGCTGTGCTCTTGCAGTCATCTTTACAGGACGGCCACTCCTAGGGAGAGTAGCAGAAGTGATGAACTTTCTCCATTTATAGACAATTTGTTTTACCGTGGACTGATGAACAGCAAGGCTTTTGGAGATACTTTTAAAACCCATTCCAGCTTTATGCAAGTCAACAATTCTTAATCGTGGGTCTTCTGAGAGCTCTTTTGTGCGAGGCATCATTCACATCAGGCAATGCTTCTTGTGAAAAGCAAACCCAGAACTGGTGTGTGGTTTTTATAGGGCAGGGCAGCTGTAACCAACACCTCCAATCTCATCTAATTGATTGGACTCCAGTTGGCTGACACCTCACCCCAATTAGCTCTTGGAGATGTCATTAGTCTAGGGGTTCACATACTTTTTCCACCTGCACTGTGAATGTTTACATGGTGTGTTCAATAAAAACATGGTAACATTTAATTCTTTGTGTGTTATTAGTTTAAGCAGACTGTGATTGTCTATTGTTGTGACTTAGATGAAGATCAGATCACATTTTATGACCAATTTGTGCAGAAATCCATATCATTCCAAAGGGTTCACATACTTTTTCTTGCAACTGTATACTAGGCCACTCACAACAAACACTGTACAGCTGAAATTATATTGTTGAGGATAAGGGTAAGAGCCTCACCCTCAACCTACATAAACACACTGTACTCAATACTCAGGGCCCCAACATAAAGCTACTGTACTCAAACTCTTCTTCCCTCACTGTGACTGGAATCTAGTTCCGTTTCACACACTGACCCCCCCACACACACATGCGTAGCTCCGTGGCAGGAGCTGTTGCAGTTTCATGTCCTCCCTCCTAGTCCTGAAGGCGCCAGAAGAGGAGTGGAGAAGGAACTACGCAATATTTAAGGTGTGGAGGAGCCCGGCTCTACACATCATACGGGGGAGGGGTGTGCGTGCCCTGGCTGCACTGCCTGTTTCACATTATACAATAGACCACAGCAGGCTACAGTCAGGAATCATCTTCCCTCTCCTCCATCCCTGGACCCTGCTCAAGGCCTGTGGTTGCCACCCGCCCTTGGCCTGCTGCCCCCCTCGGCCATCCTCATCAGGCCGAAGCCCTTTCCCCATTTGCAGCCACCACTATGCGTATAGTTGCCCAGCTCTGAATCCTCCTGCAAATGGCAGGGGGGGAGCCGGAGCATCTCCTCTCCTACATAGCTCCACATACCCCTTATATCCAGCGATGTCACCTTTGATGCAGATATTCTCTTTCCTCATCTTCTCTGTTCAGACCAGTCCACCATGATGATTTTTCATCCATCTCTCGTCTCTGCAGAGATTGACAAACAGACATTAGTTTCCCACTTTTCTATCATCTTCACATCTTCTGAACTCCCCATCCTGCCAACCTCAATGTTCTCTCCAATACTATACTGCAGAAACAGTCCCCCTGAAAATACTAGTACCACACAGATAATGCCCTCTTCAACAATTCCATTATTATTGCTCTAAAAAAAATTACTGCGCCCAGTAAATTGTGTCCTGGACACTAAACGTATAAACATAACTGTCCTCTTTCTCTACCCATGTTGTGTTTTATTTTTGTTCTTTGTATGTGCATGTTGCTTTCAATCACAGGTGCTTGTTATACATACCTTGAAATATACTCACACCCCATCCACGTATAATTTGTGGGTGGTTGTATTTAAACACCTGTCAAATCTGTTACCATTATGTCATGAGTAAGGGTCCGTGCGAGACCTGAAACGCGTAGACTTGGTGACTGCATGAATTTTATACTGATGGAATAATAAAGGCTATTTTTATTACATAAGCTGGATTTACATTTTTTTCCTATAAACAGAATGTCCCCCAAACATAATTGTGCTAAGCTGATACTGTGCCAGGGTGCCCACCAAAGTAACCGTGCTCCCCAAAATCCCACCAATAGAAATAATTATCTGCCAGAGCCCACTTAGTAGTAATAATTCACCCATAGTGCTCATACTAGTAAGCATGTTCTCCATAGCCCCCCTAGTAGTAGTAAAGCTCACCATAATGCTCCCTAGTAGTAATTATTCTCATAAAATGACAGTACAAGAAATACCCCCTTTTAGTGCCCGCAGTTGGGCTAGTTTAGGATTATGATTAAGAACAGGAGTGTTCGAAACGCGGGAAGAGTGGGAGAAGGTGCCACTGTATCTGTACATTTTGTATTTGGTGAAATAAAGACCTGGACTGAAAAAACTGGATCCGTTTTTTTCTACACACGGATACTCATCAGGGTTACCGTAGGTCTGTGTTCTGCCTTCTGATTAATGCCCTCCTTGCCCGGTCCGTGTGTTTTGGTGGGCGGCCGTCTCCTGGCAAGTTTGCTGTTGTGCCATGTTCTTTCCATTTGGTTATGATAGATTTGATAATGCTCCTGAGGCACGGAAAGTACATGGCCGGAATAGTTAAAAGTTGGAGGCTGGGCGCATAGATTGGGGGGGGGGGCACAGATGGGGCCCACAGATAGGGCCCGAGATCTTCTCACACAGTCATATTATTGCACAACTATAAAAGACAGACCACAGGGTAAGTACCGCTTGACTGATTGTGTGGGACGCCACCTGTAGTAGGAGATATTGAATCACCAAAAAAAACTGTAACTACAAAAAATACCACACACTGTTTTTCCTGGCTAAACCATTAACTCACTAATCTGGTGCAAATTACTCACACTACTTAGTGTCCATAATTGACTTTGGACTGATCTAATAACTTGCATTTTATATTTCTACTTTTATTGTGTATCTTTTTATTTTAAAACAAGCCCTTTATGTGAATTGGACAATAAAAAGTAAAAAAACAATCACTCAAAAATGGAAAATCGCCCAGTAATGAAATGGTTAAATATATAGATTTTTTTTCTTCTTCAAGCAAATTGCTAAGTTTGCCCAATAATGAAAGCATTGTCATGATTTGATTGCAGATCCTGCTGTAACATTAACATCGTAATGACATCCATTTCATCTAGTCAGTTGTTATAAGTAGACGTCAGCTGCTCCATTGTCTACATGCATACACGTGTACACACTTTTCTCTTGTGTAGACAAGTTCCATAATGACATTTTCAAAGATTTACCAAGTAAATGGGGAAAGTCAGCTGTAAAAAATTGCTTCCTGGTCCTTTCCCTACTTCTGATTAATATGTCGGTGAAGAAATAGGTTCCCTTAGCAACTCCTATTGTGAAGATGACATGGAGGAGGCTTCTCGACAAAGCTCTCTGTTCTCATCCCTCCTGAGTTCTAATGTATTACAACTAGTTTGCATAGAGTCATTCTTTATGATTCTGATATAACATGACTACATTAGTTCATTATTTGATTTAGAAAAATTCAGGTGCCGTAAACCAAACTGACACAACAATTACATCTTATCCCATTATCTATGATTGCATTCTTCTCTTCTATCGT
The DNA here is from genome assembly GCF_014858855.1 of Bufo gargarizans. Taxonomy (NCBI): domain Eukaryota; kingdom Metazoa; phylum Chordata; class Amphibia; order Anura; family Bufonidae; genus Bufo; species Bufo gargarizans. Next base: position 68,163,364 of record NC_058082.1, on the reverse strand, counting down.
CTCCTAAAGAGTTATCCAGTCCATATAGTTTATCTCTTCAGCTTAACATCAAATCTCCAATGGCCTACTGAAATAACCTGGAATGACAGATAGCAATACAGAAGGAGCAGAACTGCAAATAACATTGGGGCTCGAAAGACTCAAAGGAGCAGGAATTTGTGTATAAACCTATCATTCCCTTAATGTATGGTTTTTACAGTTTCTTTTGGAAGAGCTTTGTTTGATCCCACAAGCAAGTCCTAAAGATGGCTCACAGTGTCAAAAGTAAAACTTTGGAAATAAAACAGCCATTAAATGGGTTTTCTCATGACCACAACCCTATATACCCTATTAAGACATATGAATGTCATAGATCTGCCCCTCTTTGGACAATCCATCAATGACCCAGAGTGGAGAGCCACTTACAAAGGATGGCTCTCACTCTGTTGAACCTGGGTGGTCCATGTGGCAGTCTGGCCATATACCCCACAGGGAAACGTCCTGGTGGGCTAATGTTCACGGTGCTGTCCAAAGCCTAGTCACTGCTTCCAGCCAGGTACATAACAACCTTGATGCTACAAGCATTATGTTCCCAGCTGGCATCTGCAGTGTCCTTAGATGGCTTCCTGCCCCTCCACAAAGGGGTTGCTTCTAGTCAGGTATTTTGTGCTGCACTGTGGTATTTGGTTCTATTGGGGCAGTATTTTGTGCTGCACTGTGGTAGTTGGTTCTGCCACGGCAATATTTTGTGCTGCACTGTGGTATTTACTTCTCCTGAGGCAGTATTTTTTGCTGCATGGGGGTATTTTGTTCTGCCACAGCAATATTTTGTGCTGCACGGTGGTATTTGGTTCTCCTGGGGCAGTATTTTGTGCTGCACTGTGGTATTTGGTTCTCCTGGGGCAGTATTTTGTCCTGCACTGTGGTATTTGGTTCTTAAGCAGCATATTGTGCTGCACTGTGGTATTTGGTTCTCCTGAGGCAGTATACCATGCTGCACTATGGTATTTGGTTCTCCTGGAGCAGTATTCTGTCCTGCATTATGGTATTTGGTTCTCCTGGGGTGGCATTTTGTGCTGCACTGTGGTATTTGGTTCTCCTGAGGCAGTATACCATGCTGCACTATGGTATTTGGGTCTCTTGGGGCAGTATTCTGTCCTGCATTATGGTATTTGGTTCTCCTGGGGTGGCATTTTGTGCTGCACTGTGGTATTTGGTTCTCCTGAAGCAGTATACTGTGCTGCACTATGGTATTTGGTTCTCCTGGAGCAGTTTTTTGTGCTACACTATGGTATTTGGTTCTCCTGGGGCAGCATTTTGTGCTGCACTATGGTATTTGGTTCTCCTGGGGCAACATTTTGTGCTGCACTATGGTATTTGGTTCTCCTGGAGCAGTTTTTTGTGCTGCACTGTGATATTGCTGACCCCCCACCTACCTGGGCTATCCTTGCCAACTTGTGTTGTCCCTGCCTCTTGTCAATTTGGACACTCTTACTATATGGGCCACTTTTAGTTTTTTTCCGGGCCCACTTTAAGTCTGTCCCTGTCAATGTATATCATGCTCATTTGAATGGCTGGTATGTCATACAGCAGGAACAAATGACCAAGTATGGTTTCCGTTGTTGATAATTGCTGATTGATGAGGGTTAGGGAAACCAAACGTATAAATACATTGATAAGTCTTCCTATAAGGCCTATTGCACACGACCGTATGGCTTTTTCAGTGTTTTGCGATCCGTTTTTCATGGATCCGCTGTTCCGTTTTTTGTTTCCGTTGTGTTTCCGTTTCTGTTCCGTTTTTCCGTTCCGTTTTTCCGTATGGCATATACAGTATACAGTAATTACATAGATAAAATTGGGTTGGCCATAACATTTTCAATAGATGGTTCAGGAAAAAACTGAATGGAAACGGAAGACATACGGATGCATTTCCGTATGTGTTCCGTTTTTTTTGCGGATCCATTGACTTGAATGGAGCCACGGACTGTGATTTGCGGGCAATAATAGGACATGTTCTATGTTAAAACGGAACGGAAATACGGAAACGGAATGCATACGGAGTACATTCCGTTTTTTTGCGGAACCATTGAAATGAATGGTTCCGTATACGGACCGTATACGGAACGCAAAAAACGGCCAGTACACGGGGGAAAAAAACGGCCGTGTGCAATAGGCCTAAAGCCCTACATCAGCGACTTCCCTCAATGTATTATAAAACTGTCTTCCTGCAGCCACCACTAGAGGGAGCTCAATACCTATGAATTTATAGAGTTACATAAAAATCTCTCTGCACTGCTCTCTCCCTAGTGGTGGATGCATGGAAATGCAGTGTCTTAATGTCAGGAACAGAAGGAGTAGTCCACTTGCCTCCTTCTGGGCCCCATAGCAGTCGCATTGTCTGCCTCCATTGAAGGTACGCCACTAACTTCAGTTTGTATAATTCCCTACACACAATTCATAGTTTAAAGTGACACCACCTCAGAGATTCGGTTTGTAAAGTGTGATATTTTTGGAGCATTTTCTGCCCAAATGTGAAATGAACAAAACTGAACTTCAGGGAGAATGACTGGAAGGGTCAGCTGTGTGCAGGAACTTATTGTTTGCTATAGTCCCTGTCTTCGTTCAAAGAATCTGAGATCTCATAAATGTTCTGGGGTCATGAAATGAGTGTGATAAGCCGTCCTCTTGACAGGTGTGCTGTTCTAAGGCAAGAAGCTGGGAAAGTCACAACTCACACACTAAAGGCACATAGACCTATATATCACATTATAAGCAATAGGTCTCTAGTGGCTAGAGCAGCATGGTTTGACTGTCATATAGAAAAGTATTGATTTGTCCTCTTATCAGCCTTTTATGATTGAATTCTTATCTAGAAGTTTACACATGAAAGAGCAATAATTCAGATAGTGCAGACATTTTGCTTTAGTGAACAAATATCACGTAGATTATATGACCTTATAAGTCTGAATATCACGTCTGGGTTTGCAAAGTTTGTAAACTGAATGTATACATAGAATGCAGACTGCTAAATAGGTTGTCCAACCTCCTATGACCAACCCAATCCTCTGAACCTGCACCACTTAAGACAAAAAATCACTCACCTGTCCTCAGTCTCACCATTCCCACTCTTTGGCCCTGTTCCCAGCCGCTTTGGGTCTACTTTGGACTGGAAGTGGCTTGGTCCTGTAACCATTGTGGCCAATCACCAGCCTTGGAGATCATATGTGCTAGAACAGCAGGTCACTGCTGTTGACATGATCGTGATGTGCCGTCCTAGCACATGTGACCTCTGAGGTTAGTGACTGGCCACAGCCTTCAAAGGACCAAACCATTTGTGGTCTGTTGGGGACCCGAAGTAGATGGGAATGGAGCCACGGTTAAAGAATGTTGAGACTGCAGACAGGTGAGTGTTTTGGCTTTTTTAAAGTTGGGCACAGGTTCTGAGGATTGGGTTGGTTGCTTCTAGGCCGGACAAACCCTTTAAGTCAATCATTCCTATTTATTTAGAATTTGTAACCAATTACCTTGTAAGAGTGCTGTTACAGGTTGACCTTTGAGATTTGTGTTAAGTATCAAGGTACAACTTGGAACCAAACCCGAGTTTGGGAAATGTTTTTTCATGGTATAAATTAATTTCTGAAGTTATTATGTGAAGTCTCGTGAGACTTCGCGCAGTAATAACTTCAGCTCATCAGAGCCAATATATTCTAATACTGTACGGCGCTCCTGCTCCGTACAGTATTAGAACGAAGATCTATGCGAATCGACTTCGGATGTTTCATCCGAAGTCGATTAGCTCATCTCTACTAGTGATTACTTGCAATGGCGTCCAACACACGGTCTCCTCGATGGAAGCGAGACACTCGCTGCTGGCATTGTGGAATATCAAGACAGACAGAACCTCCTGGTCATTGTCCGCAACATTTGGACCCGGAGTAGCACACTGCAATGCGTGAGGTGAACGCGTTGCACCCGCACTGAATCCGTACCCATTCACTTCAATGGGGCTGTGCAGATGAGCGGTGATTTTCACGCATCACTTGTTCATTGCGTGAAAATCGCAGCATGTTCTATATTCTGCGTTTTTAACGCAACCCAGACCCTATAGAAATTAATGGGGATGCGTGAAAATCGCATAGCATCCGCAAGCAAGTGCGGATGCAATGCGATTTTCAGCATTGGTTGCTAGGAGATGATGTTAGTAAATTGATAAAAGTCAATTTACTGTATTATTTTCCCTTATAACATGGTTATAAAGGAAAATATTAGCATTCCTAATACAGAATGCTTAGTAAAATGTGGCTTGAGGTTTTAAAAAATAAAAAAAATTAACTCACCTCATCCACTTGGACGCGCAGCCGGCATAGTCTTCTTTCCTCTTCTTTGAGGACCTGTAAAAGGACCTTTGATGACGTAATCGCGCTCACCACGTGGAGAGCCTTCTATCTTCCTTCAGCAGTGCCTACGCAGACGTCACCACGTAGCGCGAACAAGTGGATGAGGTGAGTTATTTGTTTTATTTTTTTAACCCCTTAAGCCACATTTTAGTAAGCATTCTGTATTAAGAATGCTATTATTTTCCTTTAAACCCATGTTATAAGGGAAAATAATAAAAGGAATAAAACATCTAACCCAAACCCGAATTTCAGTGAAGAAGTCCAGGTTAGGGTCTGGGTACCACATTCAGTTTTTTCTCACGTGCGTGCAAAACGCATTGCACTCGCGCGAAAAAAACTGAACATCGGACCGCAATCGCAGTTAAAACTGACTGCAATTGCGTGACTATACTCGCGCTGTTTTCCCACAATGCACACGCAACGTATCCAGAGCAAATCCGTGATGCCCGTGTGAAAGACGCCTTATACTTTCTCTTCTTTTGTGATTCACTCCTAATTTTGGCTTCCAAATACCTTCTTTCAGTACAGGTCCTATTGTCATGCGTGTTTCTATTGATGACAGGGAGAACAAAAAAATAAAATGCACACAGAAAGTATCCATATTTTGCAGTTCCACTTTTTGCAGACTAAAATACAGAAAAAGCTGTGTCCATGGCACCTAAGAAAAATTACCTGCAGAGAAGAATAAGGCCTCATGCACACGACAGTATTTTTTCACGGTCCGCAAAACGGGGTCCGTAGGTCCGTGATCCGTGACCGTTTTTTCATCCGTGGGTCTTCCTTGATTTTTAGAGGATCCACGGACATGAAAAAAAAGTCGTTTTGGTGTCCGCCTGGCCGCGCGGAGCCAAACGGATCCGTCCTGAATTACAATGCAAGTCAATGGGGACGGATCGGTTTGACGTTGACACAATATGGTGCAATTGCAAACGGATCCGTCCCCATTGACTTTCAATGTAAAGTCAGGAGTCCCTTTTATACCATCGGATCTGAGTTTTCTCCAATCCGATGGTATATTTTAACTTGAAGCGTCCCCATCACCATGGGAACGCCTCTATGTTAGAATATACCATCGGATTTGAGTTACATCGTGAAAACTCATATCTGACAGTATATTCTAACACAGAGGCGTTCCCATGGTGATGGGGACGCTTCTAGTTAGAATATACTACAAACTGTGTACATGACTGCCCCCTGCTGCCTGGCAGCACCCAATCTCTTACAGGGGGCTGTGATCAGCACAATTAACCCCTCAGGTGCCGCACCTGAAGGGGTTAATTGTGCGTATCATATCCCCCTGTAAGAGATCAGGGGCTGCCAGGCAGCAGGGGGCAGACCCCCTCCCTCCCCAGTTTGAATATCATTGGTGGCCAGTGCGTCCCCCTCCCTCCCTCCCTCTATTGTATTTATAACATTGGTGGCCAGTGTGCGCCCCCCCCCCTCTATTGTATTTATAACATTGGTGGCCAGTGTGCGCCCCGCCGGCCCCCCCTCCCTCCCTCTATTGTATTTATAACATTGGTGGCCAGTGTGCGGCCCCCTCCCTCCCTCTATTGTATTTATATCATTGGTGGCCAGTGTGCGGCCTCCCCTCACCCCCCCCCCCCCCCCGATCATTGGTGGCAGCGGAGTTCCAATCGGAGTCCCAGTTTAATCGCTGGGGCTCCGATCGGTAACCATGGCAACCAGGATGCTACTGCAGTCCTGGTTGCCATGGTTACTTAGCAATATTAGAAGCATCATACTTACCTGCTGGCTGCTGCGCTGTCTGTGACCGGCCGGGAGCTCCTCCTACTGGTAAGTGACAGATCATTAAGCAATGAGCCGCACAGACCTGTCACTTACCAGTAGGAGGAGCTCCCAGCCGGTCACAGATAGCGCAGCAGCCAGCAGGTAAGTATGATGCTTCTAATATTGCTAAGTAACCATGGCAACCAGGACTGCAGTACCGTCCTGGTTGCCATGGTTACTGATCGGAGCCCCAGCGATTAAACTGAGACTCCGATCGGAACTCCGCTGCCACCAATGATCGGGGGGGGGGGGGGATGGGAGGCCGCACACTGGCCACCAATGTTATAAATACAATAGAGGGAGGGGGGGCCGCACACTGGCCACCAATGTTATAAATACAATAGAGGGAGGGAGGGGGGGGGCCGCAATCTGGCCACCAATCAAATTGAAACTGGGGAGCGAGGGGGGTTAATTGTGCTGATCACAACCCCCTGTAAGAGATCGGGTGCTGCCAGGCAGCAGGGGGCAGTCATGTACACAGTTCTCAGTATATTCTAACTAGAAGCGTCCCCATCACTATAGGAACGCCTCTGTGTTAGAATATACTGTCGAATCTGAGTTTTCACGAAGTGAAAACTCAGCTCTGAAAAAGCTTTTATGCAGACGGATCTTCGGATCTACGGCCACGGATTACGGACACGGATGCCAATCTTGTGTGCATCCGTGTTTTTTCACGGACCCATTGACTTGAATGGGTCCGTCAAAAAAATAGGACAGGTCATATTTTTTTGACAGACAGGAAACACGGATCACGGATGCGGCTGCAAAACGGTGCATTTTTTGAAAGTCAATGGGTCCGCGAAAAAAAACACATGTCTTGTATTTAACATTTCCCAAAGACTTTCAGGGATGAGCATCTGTATAAACTCTTGTTCCTGATAATCTGCCTGTGTGAAAATCATTGTTCCCATTAGCAGATTGTTCAAAACAATGATCTGCTGTGTAAGAACAATGATTCTCTAAGGGGACAAATGATCACTTGTCCCCATACAGTGGATGTAGTTGCTGCATATAGCCCTCATCTCCGCTGATCATCCTACAGATATTCAAGAATGTCTGCTTCATTCCTGATAACCTGCCAGATCATCTATAGGCCTCTTTCACACTACCGTATGGCTATTTCAGTGTTTTGCGGTCCGTTTTAAACGGATATGTTGTTCCGTTTTTTTGTTTCCGTTGTGTTTCCGTTTCGGTTCCGTTTTTCCGTTCATTTTTTCCGTATGGCATATACAGTAATTACATAGAACAAATTGGGCTGGGCATACCATTTTCAATAGATGGTTCCGCAAAAAACGGAACGGATACGGAAGACATACGGATGCATTTCCGTATGCATTCCGTTTTTTTGCCGACCCATTGACTTTAATGGAGCCACGGAACGTCATTTGCGGCCAAATATAGGACATGTTCTATCTTTGCACGGAACGGAGATACGGAAACACGGAAACGGAATGCATACGGAGTACATTCTGTTTTTTTTTGCGGACCCATTGAAATAAATGGTTCCGTATACGGACCGTATATGGAACGCAAAAAAAAAAAAAAAAGGTAGTGTGAAAGAGGCCATACTTGTAAAATGATCCTTTGGTATCTTTTAGACAAGCGATACGTATTGTATTAAGATCTGTTCAGGAAAAAAAATGATGGTTTTGCACAAAAGTTTAATCTGTTTTGTCTGCGATTGCGTTTTTTCGGTCCGAATTGCATGCGTTTTTCCGACGTGTGAAAAAAAACTGAAGACTAACAATCTACATTTCCTCAACCAAAAAACGCATTGCATCCGGATGTCTTCCGTTTTTCACACAAGCCCCATTTACTTTTATGGAGCCAGGACTTAGTGAAAAACACACAATATAGAACATGCTGTGATTTTTTTTTCTGAACGCAAAGATGACCAGTGAAAAACGTGCACAACGTGCACAGACCCATTGGAATGAATGGGTCAGGATTTAGTCCGGATGCTGTATTTACAACACAGATCACATCTGGACGGAAAACTCGCTTTTGAGAAAGAGCCCCAAAGCTGGCTTCACAAGTGACTAAAGATCCAGTGGAAAAATTCACATGCGTTTCTGCAGCAAAAACCACAACATAAAAAAACGACAAAACAGCACATATTACATGCAGTTTTTGCTGCGGAAAATCCAGCAGGTTTCACCTTCTACACTGAGAAAGGTGAAATCTGCAAAAGAATTGTGCTGTAAAAAATTGATGTGCTGTGGACTTAAAATCCGCAATACTTGTTTGTTTTTTTACACAGCATATTGATAAGAATTCAAAAATTCTCTTCCACTTTGCTGGTACAGTACAACGCTGCCGATTTACTGCAGGAAAGTCTGCAAAGGCAAATTCATAGCTAATCAGTCACAAATGGAGGAATTTTCAACCAGAAAATCTGTAGGTGCAGATTTTTACAAAGTTGAATATTTTCTGGTTTGATTTAATGATTTGTTGTGAAAATCAGTTCTATTCATTTAAAGGGGTTATTTTGGTGGGAAGCACATGAATTTCTGCCAGCTCCATTCAGATGAGTGGAAATTTTCTGCAACAAAATCTGTCTCTTGTGAAGGTACCCTTATTCACACCAAATAATCTTTCCTGTATTTCCGGCAGTGGAAAATGCAGAATAATCTGCAACAAAAGCCACACAGATTGAATTGAATGGAGAGTTTCTCATACAGAAAATGCGCAACACAACATGTAATGGAAATTCCACAGCGCAGCGCAACACAGGGATAGACAATTGTCAGCCCCATAGGATAACATGGGGGAAGTCTTGATGTTGCAGATTTTCTGGCCACCATGTGTGAGTACACCCATATTTTTGAATTTTGATTTCCAGCCACTGTTTTTCCCCCCCAGTTTATTGTAAAATGTTTTCAAATTTGCTACAAAATTATTGATTAACTATTGATTTAACATTTAATTCAGGTTTTTTTTTTATGCAACTGAAAATAATTCCAGAAATGCAGACGTGGGTTCCCTAAGCGAGTGTGTTAATTTCCTAACCACTGCTGCCATTCCCATCCATCTAGCTGCCAGTGACATGCGTACTGATTGGCCTCAAGGAAGAGAACCCTTTCATATAATAGTTGTGTCTTTTTTTTTTTTTAAGACAATGCATCTGTTATTATGAAGGAATGTTTATTCATATTCGATCATAGGGCTGCTGTCACTTCTAAATGGTTTTTTGATCCTCTGTAGTTGCATTGATATTCTAGAAAGGGCAATAATGAGAAAACATATCCCCGAGCTCAAGATGCAAATTACAGCAATTTTGAAATGTTTGTATCAGACCAAATGTAATATTAAGCACAGATAAAAAGTTGCCTGAAAGGATTCCAAAACACAAGGTACAGACTGTGTTTGCTTCTGAATATTAAAACATACTTTCAGAGCAGAAGCTATTCTAGATATTGATGTGAAGAGACAGCTATGCTTCAAGCCCTTTGTACTTTGTGACATGCTATTCCGCCACTGAGTGTAATGAGTTAACGATGAGTGTTATATAGCTGGCACCCTGCCCTCGATGCCAGGATTTAAGATAACTCCCATCCCAGCAGTTTAAAAGCCTTCAGATTCCACAGCCAATAGTGACCATGACATCTTAGCAGTTAGACAGAGGACGGAAGCTTCCTCTGTCCTCAGATCAGCACCTTTGAATGCAGCCAAATAATTGTCATGGCACCCGAGGGCCTAAAATTGTCGTTTCAGGAAACTTTTCAGAATAAGCTGCTATGTGGGTGTACATGCAGCGAGCGTTACGAGCAGTAACACTATTTGGTGGCCTTTATATGTCTTGTATGTTGCATTTTTAGCAGTTTTTCCCTGATTGACAGGGCCAGGCAGTGTAAACATCATCAAACCTGTCCGTGACTTCTCCTAAAGTCAATCAAAGTGCAGAGGGTGCGGAAATTACATAGTTAATGCAATTGAAAAAAGACATAAGTGCATCAAGTTCAACCAAGGGATAGGTGGGGAGGAGAATCCCAGGAGGAAGTGAGACTCAGATTTCTACATGTTTTGATAAGCATTAATGTCATTTACTTTTAAGAATTCCTCTAAACCCCTTTTAAAGCTGTCCACTGTTCCTGCTGTGACCACGTCCGGAGTTAGACTATTCCACAGATTTACAGTAAAGAAGCTTTGTCCACATTTTTTCTTTTCCAGTCGGAGGCAGTAGTCCCCTTGGAACAGCTTTTCGACATATTTTTTTTGTACTGACCTATTATATATTTGTATAGGTTAATCATGTCCCCCCTTAGACGTCCCTTCTCAAGACTAAATACATTTCATTCTTTTAATCCTTCTTCATAACTAAGACCCTCCAATTTCCTTATCAGTTTAGTTGCTCTTCTTTGTACGTTTTTCCAGCTTGAGGGCATCCTTTCTATGGACTGGTGCCCAGAATTGAACTGCATATTCCAGATGAGGCCGCACCAACTCTTTGTAAAGTGGTAGTATTACATCCCTGCCCCGCGAGTCCATGCCTCGTTAAATATATGACAATATCCTGGTGGTCTTAGAAGCAGCTGATTGACATTGTGCTGTTATTTAATCTATGATCTACAAGGATACCCAAATCCTTCTCTATAAGTGACTCTCCCAGAGTTACCTCCCCTAGGACATATAATACATAGAGATTATTACTACCTAGATTAGAGATGAGCGAATTTCTCAAAAATTCGATTCGTCCGGTTCGCCGAACTTTCCGAAAAGATTTGCTTCGATCCGAATTTATTTGCGGTGAATTGTGTTAAAAAAATGGCTATTTCCTGGCTGCAGACAGCCTGTTAAGTGGTGCAGAACACTGTGCCTTGCAGTAACACGCATAGGGAGTCTGCTGTGGTAGTGAAATAATACTGTGAGTCAGTATGATATGCAGATGAGGCGTCGCTCTTAGAATCACTGCACACTTCACTTATTAGGGCAGTCACGGGGCCAAAACTGACCAAATAACTCAAGTATGAACTCAGCCTTACAGGAACCTGTTCTATTAAACGCTTAAACAAGAAGAGCCCCACGGACTAAGTGGAGAGGGGGTCAGCAGTAAGTTTGTGTTGACGTCACTGATTATTTTGCCCTTCCTCTGATCCGTCAGAACAATAACCCCCCAAAAAACGGATCCTGTCTGTGGAGCATACGCCTTCACTTGGTCAGCATTTGCTCAATTATCCATCAGTATTGCTAATGCCAAAACACACAGGAGTGGATCTAAAACATGACACGCGAATGGAATATTTGCATTACTTCTGTGTTTTGTACCCACTAGTTTGGCTCGAGCATCGCAATGCTCCGCACATTGCGGAGTTCGGCCTAATACCATTTGTGCTCAAGTGCGATGCTCGAGTCTCCTCGTGCATGTTTGTTGGTTGCTCCACAGCCAATAAACGTGCAGGTAAGTACTGCCATTCACTGTAATGCCGTAGCCATGTTGGCTGCTGGCATTACAGTGATTGGCTGGCCGGAATGCGTCATCTGGTGCTATATAGCACCCGATGACACGTGTTAGGCTCAGTATTAGTCAGGGAGAGCTGGAGAGCAGAAGGGAGAGATAGTGTAGGGATTGAAATATCAATATTTAAGTTTTTATACTTGTTATAGACCCAAAAGTCCTTTTAAGGACTATTGTGTGTGGCAGCAATATATATTTTTAGCGCAACCTGCGCTAAATTGCTAAAACTTGTTAGAGACCTAAAAGTCCTTTTAAGGACTATAGTTGTATCTGGCAGCAATATATATTGTTAGCGCAACCTGCGCTAAATAGCTTGCAATTGTTTGGCCGCTGCAGACAGCGACATTATCTGTGCTACATCTCCTGTGTAACGTGTGTGCAGCCTAAAAATATCTGTGACATCCAGTGCACTTTTTCCGTAGACGTGTCCACTGCGGACAGTGACATTACCTGCGCTACATTTCCTGTATAACGTTTGCGTATCCGAAATATCAGTGACATTCAGTCAAATTTTTTTGCTGCTAGTGGCAGCGACATTACCTGCCCTACATCTCCAGAATAATGTTACCGCATCCCAAATATCGGTGTCACGACCATGTTATGGCCGTGACTCCTTGGGAGACGCATACAGTTGCCCGCGGTTTGGGTTGTAGTGTCAACCGCAGCTGGAGGCATAATGTAGTTGGCCTCAAGTGCGGTTGCCGCGGACAACAGCTATGTGTGCGGTTCCCTTGGAGTTGTGTGCGCGTTTGTATGCACTTTGGTATGTCTGTGTGCACTCTCTGTTATGTGTGGTGTGCACTGACATCTTTCCTGCACTGTGGTTGCCCGTGGCAACGTTTGGTTGTCTGTACATGTGGTGGCAGTGTCCCGGCCTTCGGGCTGACTCCCAGGACACGGTTGCCACCCATGTCGTTGCCTGCGGCAACAGCCACAGTGTGTTTGTTGTTTGGACACTTCACCTTTAAGTTGTGTTTTCCCTTTTGTGGTTTTGGAAGGGTTAACTCCCTTTCTGTGTGTGTGTGTCACGGGGTGTGTCTGACTGTTGGGTGTGGCCTCTCGGCCCTATATAGCCTCAGTTATAGGCAGTAGTCAGAGAGGGTGTTTCAGCCATGCTTGCTGGAGACATCCTCCTGGTTACTCACCTTATTTCATCTTAAGGACTTGGCCATTTTTTGCAAATCTGACCAGTGTCACTTTAAGTGCTGATAACTTTAAAACACTTTTACTTACCCAAGCCGTTCTGAGATGTTACAAGGCTTAGAAGTTTAGAAGCAAATCTTGAAATTTTTCTGAAATTTTCAAAAACCCAATTTTTAGGGACCAGTTCAGGTCTGAAGTCACTTTGCGAGGCTTACATAATAGAAACCACCCAAAAATGACCCCATTCTATAAACTACACCCCTTAAGGTATTCAAAACTGATTTTACAAATGTCATTAACCCTTTTTTGGCACATTTTTCATTTTAATAATTTTTTTCCAGTTACAAAGCAAGGATTAACAGCCAAACCGAACTGAATATTTATGGCCCTGATTCTGTAGTTTACAGAAACACCCCATATGTGGTTGTAAACAACTGTACGGGCACACAGCAGGGCACAGAAGGAAAGGAATGCAATATGGTTTTTGGAAGGCAGATTTTGATGGACTGTTTTTTTTTACACCATGTCCCATTTGAAGCCCCCCTGATGCACCCCTAGAGTAGAAACGCCAAAAAAAGGCCCTATTTTAGAAACTACAGGATAGGGTGTCAGTATTGTTGGTACTAATTTAGGGTACATATGATTTTTGGTTGCTCTATATTACACTTTTTGTGAGGCAAGATAACAAGAAATAGCTGTTTTGGCACAGTTTTTATTTTTTGTTATTTACAACATTTGGTTAGATCATGTGATATTTTTATAGACCAGGTTGTCACAGATGCGGCGATACCTAATATGTATACTTTTTTTTATATATGTATGTTTTACACAATGATTTCATTTTTGAAGCCAAAAAAATCATGTTTTTAGTGTTTCCATAGTCTGAGAGCCATCATTTTTTCTGTTTTTGGGCGATTACCTAGGGTAGGGTATGATTTTTGCGGGATGAGATGACGGTTTTATTGGCACTATTTTGGGGTGCATGTCACTTTTTGATCGCTTGCTATTACACTTTTTGTGATGTAAGGAGACAAAAAATGGTTTATTTAGCACAGTTTTTATTTTAAATTTTTTACGGTGTTCATCTGAGGGGTTAGGTCATGTGATATTTTTATAGAGCTGGTCGATAGGAACGCGGCGATACCAAATATGTATACTTTTTTTATTATGTAAGTTTTACCCTCAGTTCACACCTGAGCGTTTTACAGCGCGTTCCTACGCGCTGTAAAACGCTCAACACTGGAAAACCAATGCTTCCCTATGGACCTGATTCACACTTGAGCGTTTTACAGCGCGTTTGAACGCGCTGTAAAACGCCCGACGCATAAACAAGTTCATGAGCTTTTTTTGGGGCGTTTGTCGCGCGTTTTGGCCCATAGACTTCAAGTGGGAACGCGCAAAGCTTGAATTTAGCGCGTTTTTGACACAAAAAACGCGCGTTCGAACGCGCGTCTTGGATTTTGCAACATGCAGGAAAAGGCCCAACACCAGGTGCAAAGCACAGTTTTGTGTAGAGGATCCAGCATGGAGGAGTCTCTGTGTGACACTGAGAACCTCATCAGGCTGGTCCAAGGAAAACGCTGCCTGTATGACACACAGGATGCCAACTACAAAAATCGGAGGAGCAGGCAGCAGGCCTGGGAGGATATTGGCCAAAGCATCTGGCCAGATTGGAGAAGTTTCACCAAGACAGTGAAACAGGGAAAAGGTATTTCAATGTGTGTTCTAATGTGAAAAGTAAACTCCTTGTGTGCAGTGGTGTCCCAACTATATGTAATAGCCCTGGCCAGCTCTACCTGCAGCCCTCCAACTGTTGTCAAACGCCACCTCCACAAATGCTGGCCTGTATTTTACTTGCTGGAGCCTGTGCAGGCATGCATGGACCTGGATTTTAGCAACAGCTAGAGGGACGCAGCATCACCATCCCTGTTCTTGTATATGGGCACTCAGTGGCCTTAGTTTACAAAGAATGATGTGCACATTACATGTTGTAATAGTGTCCCCTCGCCCCTTTAGTTTTTAGTACTGTCCTGGTTCACCCTCCCCCACATTATGGTACAATGCAATGGCCCAGTATGTTCAATTTGCAGTGGTTCCACTGTCTTGTGCCAGACTGCGCTCTTTCAATCCGCAAATGTAGTGGCATTTTGAAATGTAGGCCTAAGTTTGGGTTGAGGGATTTGAATCCTAAGTTGTTATTGATATTGTGTACTTTTTAGAATTAGACTGTTTGTGGGCTATGGGTGGCAAGGCATATGTTAGGTGCTTCGGTTTGTAACGTGCCAGTATTGGGCACCTTGATGGGATCCGTTATTTCACCCTCCTTGGCTTATATTCTACTGGCCGAGTATTGGCCACTTAAATGGGACACATGATTTCGCCCATATTTCTAACCCTTGTTAATGGGCGACTATTGATGACCACTATAGGGGCATCCTCAAGGGGCACTATATAGGTGAAAAAAAAGAAATGCACAAAAGATCATTTCCAAATTTCTAATTTAGCCATAGTAATAATCAACCAAATTTGAAAATCAAATAAAATATAAACACTCTTTTCAGACAAAAAATATAAATGAACATAAACTTAGATGGCTTCCAATTGCCAGGGTAACGCCCCATGTGGTGACAAAAAATATGCGGTGAAGTGGTCCCGGACAGCTGCACCGTGCCGGTTCCCACGCACACCGCTTGGATTAGGACTCTCAAAGGAATGGCTGAGGGAATCTTCAAAATTATAGCCATCCCGTAGACGGACAAAATTATGCAGAGCACACGCTGCCTTCACGGCCGAGATGGCGGTCTCCAATTTTAAATAAATGGGAGAATGGAGAAAGCGCCATTTGTTAGCTAAAATGCCGAAGGCGCACTCCACCACCCTGCGTGCCCTTGTCAGCCGGTAATTAAATACCCCAAAGGCCTCGTCCCCCACAAAAACAAAGGGCATAGCCGGAAAAGTGGTCCCAGGCAGTGTGGTGTTCCCCGGGAGGTCCAGCTCATTATTATTGAGCTTTTGGCCAAAGGCAGAATGCCCGAAAACAGCTGAGTCTGAGCTGCTGCCGTAGGACCCCACGTCAATGTACCTGAAGCAATAGTTTGCATCACACACCGCAAAAAGAACAAATGAAAAATATTTTTTATAATTAAAAAATTGACTCCCGCTCCTTATGGGCTTCTGAACGCGGATGTGTTTGCCGTCTATTGCGCCGACACAGTTTGGGAAATTGCAGGATTCTAAAAACTGATCCGCAATTTGCAGCCAGTCCTCCTTCTGTGGTTGGGCCATCACAGCAGGATGAAGGACGTCCCAAATTGCCACGCAGGTTTCAGGGACGATTATACTGGCTGTGGACTTCCCGATGAGAAAGGCGAAGTGTAGACTGGCCAATGACTGTCCGGTAGCTAAATACCTGAAACAAATGTAAGAAAATAAAGAGATATGAACGGATGCTTTTTATTTCGTTTTCCATAGTCAACACTCTCAAAGGCAAATGGAAAAGCCTGAAAGACACCTTTATCCGCCATCGCCGCAAAGAAAGAGAGCAGAGGAGCGGATCGTCCCCAGGCGCACGCTCCAGTTATGTGCATGCAGCACAAATGTCATTTTTGATACCGTGCACCGAAATGCGGAGGTGAGTCAAGGGCATACACATTGAGGAGAGGATGTGGTATGACATTACATACATTCAATTTCATATGGGGAACATACTTACCTATATTTTCCACTTCACAGCACCGATAGTAGCTGGGAACACAGCCAGGCGCAAGCTGATGAGGAAGAGGACGAGGGCACAATCATGGACAGTGAGCCCGGACCATCTATGGGGCCAATGAGTCCTCCAGGCCCCCCCTCCCCACTCCGAGTTTCGTCAGCCCCATGCAGACTGTCCAAGCCGTACCAGAGGCAAGTCGGCAGCCCCGACATAAAAGGAGGAGAACTGAGAGGCAGGAGGACAGGCTAATAGGCTGCCTGGATGCCCTGGCACATCCTGTGCCCAAACTTAGCAGTGATGCCTATTTTCTCCTCAGTCTCGAGGAGAAAATGCTACATGTGCCGAGACATCTGGTCACAAAAGTAAGGGAGGAGGTGACTAACACCATTGATAAGTATTGCCTCCCTTATGAGATAGCAACGTCTATCAGTGCCCCACAGCAGGCCCCACAGCATCCCCCACAGCAGCCCCCACAGCATCCCCCACAGCAGCCACCACAGCAGCCAGCACAATATGGGCAACAATATGGGCCACAATATTGCCCACAATATGGCCCACAATATGGCCCACAATATGGCCCACTACATCCCCAACATGCACAACAACACCCTCACACATACCCAGCACACACATACACACAAAGTAACATACAACACCCTCTTGAGACATGGCAGACACAACACACATCATACCCATATCCCTCTTCAAGCACGGGCCCAAGCACCTCCACCATCACCACCACTGAAATGCCACCCGCCAATCAGTCTTGCGGAGCCAGAGAGACACGGCGGGATCCCGAGGCAGAGTTTTCAGGGCCGCAATATGAAACCCTTTGAGAGGGAAATTCTCCCGCTCAAGGGTTTGGGAGCCAAAAAGGGCACTTATATAGAAAAATGTTTGTAATATTTTTATGTTATTTATACTACATTGCTCCTTTGTTTGTAAAACAGTTTAAACACATTTTATTTGGAAATATATGATGTGAATACATTCACCAAAGTTAAAAAAATTGAAGCAACTGTTTGGACTATTTTTGGAAAGTGAGGGGTAAAACATGGCCAAATGTGGATACATGATGCATGTATGGGATATCTATGCCACACGTTGACAACATACACATCACATACCCCCCGCACAAACACTCATACGTCACAAACAGCAAGAGAAACAGGGCGAAACTCAGATCATGGCACAACACACTGCAAATGGTTTAAATGGCCACAATAATAGGCTACTTACCGCAAAGTAATGACCAGTCTTTCCACTGGTGGGATGCAGTCCCGCATGAAGGTGTCCTGACGCTGCAAATGAGGAGACAACAGCACCAGGAGCTCGTCAAAGCTGGGATACAATAAAATGTTCATGGTTAACTATACAAAAAGCACAAAACACTTAGCTTAACCATTGCAAAAACATTGCAACCACGTATACGTACTAACCTGTGGATGGACATCCTGGTGTAGTCCAAAAACTTGTCCTCATGGGCACGGAGGTTGGCATACAGTGCCCAGAACTGGCCCCTCTCCTGTCTATTCGCAATCACAGGATGGACCCAGAAATGTCGCCTGCTGTCCCGCCTTCTCCTCAAGCGTTCCAGGTGGATAGCTGCAACAAGTGCCGCAACACGTCGCCGTCTATAGCATTCCATGATGACTACAAACCACACACTCTACCAACACACATGGAATTTCACACCTACAATGCCCTAGGATTGGCCAAACTTCATATACACAGGGATATTTGCTCATTGGACAACACTGCAGTCAATCACAGAAACGCGTGTCAAACGCGCGTTTACTATTGCAAAAAACGTGTATAAAAACGCACATAAAAACGCGCGTAAAACGCGCGTCTCAGAAACGCTCAGGTATGAACCCAGCCTTACACAATAACAGCTTTTTTAAAACAAAAAAAAATGATGTTTTAGTGTCTCCATATTCTAAGTCATAGTTTTTTTATTTTTTGGCCGATTGTCACAGGTAGGGGCTTATTTTTTACGGCATGAGGTGACGGTTAGTTTGGTACTATTTTGGTGGGCAAACGCCTTTTTGATCGCTTGCTGTTGTACTTTTTGTGATGTAGGGTGACAAAAAAATAGTTTATTTAGCACAGTTTTTATTTTAAATTTTTTACGGTGTTCATCTGAGGGGTTAGGTCATGTGATATTTTTATAGAGCTGGTCGATAGGAACGCGGCGATACCAAATATGTATACTTTTTTTATTATGTAAGTTTTACCCTCAGTTCACACCTGAGCGTTTTACAGCGCGTTCCTACGCGCTGTAAAACGCTCAACACTGGAAAACCAATGCTTCCCTATGGACCTGATTCACACTTGAGCGTTTTACAGCGCGTTTGAACGCGCTGTAAAACGCCCGACGCATAAACAAGTTCATGAGCTTTTTTTGGGGCGTTTGTCGCGCGTTTTGGCCCATAGACTTCAATGGGAACGCGCAAAGCTTGAATTTAGCGCGTTTTTGACACAAAAAACGCGCGTTCGAACGCGCGTCTTGGATTTTGCAACATGCAGGAAAAGGCCCAACACCAGGTGCAAAGCACAGTTTTGTGTAGAGGATCCAGCATGGAGGAGTCTCTGTGTGACACTGAGAACCTCATCAGGCTGGTCCAAGGAAAACGCTGCCTGTATGACACACAGGATGCCAACTACAAAAATCGGAGGAGCAGGCAGCAGGCCTGGGAGGATATTGGCCAAAGCATCTGGCCAGATTGGAGAAGTTTCACCAAGACAGTGAAACAGGGAAAAGGTATTTCAATGTGTGTTCTAATGTGAAAAGTAAACTCCTTGTGTGCAGTGGTGTCCCAACTATATGTAATAGCCCTGGCCAGCTCTACCTGCAGCCCTCCAACTGTTGTCAAACGCCACCTCCACAAATGCTGGCCTGTATTTTACTTGCTGGAGCCTGTGCAGGCATGCATGGACCTGGATTTTAGCAACAGCTAGAGGGACGCAGCATCACCATCCCTGTTCTTGTATATGGGCACTCAGTGGCCTTAGTTTACAAAGAATGATGTGCACATTACATGTTGTAATAGTGTCCCCTCGCCCCTTTAGTTTTTAGTACTGTCCTGGTTCACCCTCCCCCACATTATGGTACAATGCAATGGCCCAGTATGTTCAATTTGCAGTGGTTCCACTGTCTTGTGCCAGACTGCGCTCTTTCAATCCGCAAATGTAGTGGCATTTTGAAATGTAGGCCTAAGTTTGGGTTGAGGGATTTGAATCCTAAGTTGTTATTGATATTGTGTACTTTTTAGAATTAGACTGTTTGTGGGCTATGGGTGGCAAGGCATATGTTAGGTGCTTCGGTTTGTAACGTGCCAGTATTGGGCACCTTGATGGGATCCGTTATTTCACCCTCCTTGGCTTATATTCTACTGGCCGAGTATTGGCCACTTAAATGGGACACATGATTTCGCCCATATTTCTAACCCTTGTTAATGGGCGACTATTGATGACCACTATAGGGGCATCCTCAAGGGGCACTATATAGGTGAAAAAAAAGAAATGCACAAAAGATCATTTCCAAATTTCTAATTTAGCCATAGTAATAATCAACCAAATTTGAAAATCAAATAAAATATAAACACTCTTTTCAGACAAAAAATATAAATGAACATAAACTTAGATGGCTTCCAATTGCCAGGGTAACGCCCCATGTGGTGACAAAAAATATGCGGTGAAGTGGTCCCGGACAGCTGCACCGTGCCGGTTCCCACGCACACCGCTTGGATTAGGACTCTCAAAGGAATGGCTGAGGGAATCTTCAAAATTATAGCCATCCCGTAGACGGACAAAATTATGCAGAGCACACGCTGCCTTCACGGCCGAGATGGCGGTCTCCAATTTTAAATAAATGGGAGAATGGAGAAAGCGCCATTTGTTAGCTAAAATGCCGAAGGCGCACTCCACCACCCTGCGTGCCCTTGTCAGCCGGTAATTAAATACCCCAAAGGCCTCGTCCCCCACAAAAACAAAGGGCATAGCCGGAAAAGTGGTCCCAGGCAGTGTGGTGTTCCCCGGGAGGTCCAGCTCATTATTATTGAGCTTTTGGCCAAAGGCAGAATGCCCGAAAACAGCTGAGTCTGAGCTGCTGCCGTAGGACCCCACGTCAATGTACCTGAAGCAATAGTTTGCATCACACACCGCAAAAAGAACAAATGAAAAATATTTTTTATAATTAAAAAATTGACTCCCGCTCCTTATGGGCTTCTGAACGCGGATGTGTTTGCCGTCTATTGCGCCGACACAGTTTGGGAAATTGCAGGATTCTAAAAACTGATCCGCAATTTGCAGCCAGTCCTCCTTCTGTGGTTGGGCCATCACAGCAGGATGAAGGACGTCCCAAATTGCCACGCAGGTTTCAGGGACGATTATACTGGCTGTGGACTTCCCGATGAGAAAGGCGAAGTGTAGACTGGCCAATGACTGTCCGGTAGCTAAATACCTGAAACAAATGTAAGAAAATAAAGAGATATGAACGGATGCTTTTTATTTCGTTTTCCATAGTCAACACTCTCAAAGGCAAATGGAAAAGCCTGAAAGACACCTTTATCCGCCATCGCCGCAAAGAAAGAGAGCAGAGGAGCGGATCGTCCCCAGGCGCACGCTCCAGTTATGTGCATGCAGCACAAATGTCATTTTTGATACCGTGCACCGAAATGCGGAGGTGAGTCAAGGGCATACACATTGAGGAGAGGATGTGGTATGACATTACATACATTCAATTTCATATGGGGAACATACTTACCTATATTTTCCACTTCACAGCACCGATAGTAGCTGGGAACACAGCCAGGCGCAAGCTGATGAGGAAGAGGACGAGGGCACAATCATGGACAGTGAGCCCGGACCATCTATGGGGCCAATGAGTCCTCCAGGCCCCCCCTCCCCACTCCGAGTTTCGTCAGCCCCATGCAGACTGTCCAAGCCGTACCAGAGGCAAGTCGGCAGCCCCGACATAAAAGGAGGAGAACTGAGAGGCAGGAGGACAGGCTAATAGGCTGCCTGGATGCCCTGGCACATCCTGTGCCCAAACTTAGCAGTGATGCCTATTTTCTCCTCAGTCTCGAGGAGAAAATGCTACATGTGCCGAGACATCTGGTCACAAAAGTAAGCCCCCCAGCATCCCCCACAGCAGCCACCACAGCAGCCAGCACAATATGGGCAACAATATGGGCCACAATATTGCCCACAATATGGCCCACAATATGGCCCACAATATGGCCCACTACATCCCCAACATGCACAACAACACCCTCACACATACCCAGCACACACATACACACAAAGTAACATACAACACCCTCTTGAGACATGGCAGACACAACACACATCATACCCATATCCCTCTTCAAGCACGGGCCCAAGCACCTCCACCATCACCACCACTGAAATGCCACCCGCCAATCAGTCTTGCGGAGCCAGAGAGACACGGCGGGATCCCGAGGCAGAGTTTTCAGGGCCGCAATATGAAACCCTTTGAGAGGGAAATTCTCCCGCTCAAGGGTTTGGGAGCCAAAAAGGGCACTTATATAGAAAAATGTTTGTAATATTTTTATGTTATTTATACTACATTGCTCCTTTGTTTGTAAAACAGTTTAAACACATTTTATTTGGAAATATATGATGTGAATACATTCACCAAAGTTAAAAAAATTGAAGCAACTGTTTGGACTATTTTTGGAAAGTGAGGGGTAAAACATGGCCAAATGTGGATACATGATGCATGTATGGGATATCTATGCCACACGTTGACAACATACACATCACATACCCCCCGCACAAACACTCATACGTCACAAACAGCAAGAGAAACAGGGCGAAACTCAGATCATGGCACAACACACTGCAAATGGTTTAAATGGCCACAATAATAGGCTACTTACCGCAAAGTAATGACCAGTCTTTCCACTGGTGGGATGCAGTCCCGCATGAAGGTGTCCTGACGCTGCAAATGAGGAGACAACAGCACCAGGAGCTCGTCAAAGCTGGGATACAATAAAATGTTCATGGTTAACTATACAAAAAGCACAAAACACTTAGCTTAACCATTGCAAAAACATTGCAACCACGTATACGTACTAACCTGTGGATGGACATCCTGGTGTAGTCCAAAAACTTGTCCTCATGGGCACGGAGGTTGGCATACAGTGCCCAGAACTGGCCCCTCTCCTGTCTATTCGCAATCACAGGATGGACCCAGAAATGTCGCCTGCTGTCCCGCCTTCTCCTCAAGCGTTCCAGGTGGATAGCTGCAACAAGTGCCGCAACACGTCGCCGTCTATAGCATTCCATGATGACTACAAACCACACACTCTACCAACACACATGGAATTTCACACCTACAATGCCCTAGGATTGGCCAAACTTCATATACACAGGGATATTTGCTCATTGGACAACACTGCAGTCAATCACAGAAACGCGTGTCAAACGCGCGTTTACTATTGCAAAAAACGTGTATAAAAACGCACATAAAAACGCGCGTAAAACGCGCGTCTCAGAAACGCTCAGGTATGAACCCAGCCTTACACAATAACAGCTTTTTTAAAACAAAAAAAAATGATGTTTTAGTGTCTCCATATTCTAAGTCATAGTTTTTTTATTTTTTGGCCGATTGTCACAGGTAGGGGCTTATTTTTTACGGCATGAGGTGACGGTTAGTTTGGTACTATTTTGGTGGGCAAACGCCTTTTTGATCGCTTGCTGTTGTACTTTTTGTGATGTAGGGTGACAAAAAAATAGTTTATTTAGCACAGTTTTTATTTTTATTTTTTTACGGTGTTCATCTGAGGGGTTAGGTCATGTGATATGTTTATAGATCCGGGCGAAACGGACGCGGCAATACCTAATATGTATACTTTTTTCCCCCTCTATTTTTTACCAATTTTTTTTTTTACTTTATTTGGGGAAAATGAAATTTTTGTTTATTTTTACTTGAAACTTTAAATTTTTTGGGGGGTAAAACTTTATTTTTTCAACTTTTTTTTCACTTTATTTTTTGTCCCACATTTGGGGGTCTAATCCATTACAATGCATTCCAATACTTCTGTATTGGAATGCATTGGCTGTATGAGTAATACTGTGTGTATTACTCATACAGCTTCCGGCCTGTGAGATCCAGGGGGCTGGATCTCACAGGCACTTCACTGGGAGGCAGCGCAATGCCTTATTTAGGCATCTCGCTGCCTTCCATGCCATCTGGTACCCCCCACAGCCCCATTGGGACCCGAAGGCACCGCCGACTACCGCCGCCAGCACAATAAAAAGCCGCAAACCGCAGGTCTGAATTGCCCTGCGGTTTTTGCGGCGATCGCCGACATGGGGCGCCACGGGACCCCCCCCCCGCGCATTTAGCCGTGGTGCCTGCTCAGTGATTTGAGCAGGCAGCATTTTCCAATCACTGCCCGCTGGGCGGCGGTGATCAGAACAACACATGACGTACCGGTACGTCATGGGTACTTAAGGACTCAGGAAACATGCCGTACCGGTACGTCATGCGTCCCTAAGGGGTTAATAGAAATTTGCAGCACACGCCTTTTTTTGTCTGCAAATTTATGGCATTTTATTCATGTTATATCACATGATCCAGTAATATCTCAGAAGCAAAAATTAATAACATATATTAGATTTGGCGACCGGACGTTTTCGGCCTGTCAAGGCCTTCCTCGGCGGTCAATTATCTAAGGCCTCATGCACACCACAGTATTTTTTCACGGTCCGCAAAAATGGGGACCGTAGGTCCGTGATCCGTGGCAGTTTTTTCGTCCGTGGGTCTTCCTTGATTTTTGGTGTAGTTTTGGTGTCCGTCTGGCCGTGCAGAGCCAAACGGATCCGTCCTGAATTACAATGCAAGTCAATGGGGAGGGATCCGTTTGACGTTGACACAATATGGTGCCATTTCAAACGGATCCGTCCCCATTGACTTTCAATGTAAAGTCTGGAGTCCCTTTTATACCATCGGATCGGAGTTTTCTCCAATCCGATGGTATATTTTAACTTGAAGCATCCCCATCACCATGGGAACGCCTCTATGTTAGAATATACTGTCGGATATGAGATAGATCGTGAAAACTCATTTCCAACAGTATATTCTAACACAGAGGCGTTCCCATGGTGATGGGGACGCTTCTAGTTAGAATATACTACAAACTGTGTACATGACTGCCCCCTGCTGCCTGGCAGCACCCGATCTCTTACTGTCACGGACGGTGTACAGGAAACAAGGCAAAGCAACATGTATAAACGACTCGCTGGATCCAAAAACTAAGGAACCAAGGGAGACCCCTGCAGAAGACCTGGCACTTTCCCTGGCTGCTCAGCCTATGCAAAGATCCGAATGGTGGAGGTTTGCATATCCACGAACCTTGACTATAAAGCCCTGAGCACCCTACAATAGTGAGGGGACACGACCACCGGCTCCCTACACAAGATACGGAGGGAGTCAGGGTCACCTGGGATCCAGCAAACAGATAATAACAGATAAAGGTACAACACTTAGCTTTGAAGCAAACAGGAGGACAGAGTCAGCGTGCACACACACTCCAGGAAGTAGTATAAGCCGCCCAGAAAAGCCTTCTGGGGAAGAATTTGAAGGGAAGCAATTAGTCCAACACATGACAGCTGAGACAGGCTGACGAGAGGAGGAGCTGAATACCACAACACAGAAACTCAAGGAGGAGGTTCTGAAAGGCCTCTGTCAGAGCTTCTCAGCTGTCTGGTTGTGACAGTACCCCTCCCTCTACGAGTGGACTCCGGACACTCAGAACCCATCTTCTTAGGATGGGACCTATGGAAAGCACTGATGAGACGAGAGGCCTTAATGTCCGTCACTGGGACCCACATCCTCTCCTCAGGACCATACCCCTCCCACTGAACAAGGTACTGAAGAGAACCGCGGACAAGACGAGAATCCACAATCCTAGAGACCTGAAATTCAAGATTCCCATCAACCATAATCGGAGGAGGAGGCAAAGGCGAGGGTACAATGGGTTGAACATAAGGTTTCAATAAGGACTTATGAAAAACATTATGGATCTTCCAAGTCTGAGGAAGATCAAGACGGTATGCAACAGGATTGATGACAGACAGGATTTTGTAAGGCCCAATAAACCTAGGACCCAACTTCCAGGAGAGAACCTTCAATTTTATATTCTTGGTAGACAACCACACCAGATCACCAACATTCAGGTCCGGACCAAGCACACGTCTCTTATCAGCCACACGCTTATATCTCTCACTCATGCTCTTTAGATTATCTTGAATCTTTTGCCAAATAGATGACAAAGACGAGGAGAATCTGTCCTCATCAGGTAAACCAGAAGACCCCTCTCCCGAGAAAGTCCCAAACTGTGGATGAAACCCATATGCACCAAAAAATGGTGACTTATCAGAGGACTCCTGACGACGGTTATTTAAAGCAAACTCAGCAAGGGACAAAAAAGAACACCAATCCTCTTGATTCTCCGCCACAAAACAACGCAGATATGTCTCCAGATTCTGATTGACGCGCTCTGTCTGGCCATTCGACTGCGGGTGGAAAGCAGAAGAGAATGACAACCGAACCCCCAAGCGAGAACAGAAAGCCTTCCAGAATCTGGAAACAAACTGCGTGCCCCTATCAGAGACTATGTCTGAAGGAATACCGTGCAATTTGACAATGTGATCAACAAATGCCTGCGCCAGCGTCTTAGCATTGGGCAAACCAGGAAAAGGGATGAAATGCACCATTTTGCTAAAACGGTCCACCACCACCAGAATCACAGTCTTCCCCGAGGAACGAGGCAGGTCCGTTATGAAGTCCATGGACAGATGTGTCCAAGGACGGGAAGGAATGGGTAAGGGAAGGAGAGGACCTGATGGCCGTGAATGAGGGACTTTGGCACGAGCGCAAGTCTCGCAGGCTGCCACAAAACCCTCAACCGACTTACGAAGCGCAGGCCACCAGAATCTCCGAGCGATGAGATCCAGTGTGGCTCTTACCCCCCGGGTGCCCAGCAAGGACCGTATCGTGGTGTTCTTTAAAAATCTTGTGTCTTAAAGCGAGAGGCACAAACAACCTCCCAGGAGGACAAAGATCAGGAGCCTCTGACTGGGCTGCCTGCACCTCTGCCTCCAATTCAGGAAAAAGAGCAGAGACCACCACACCTTCAGCCAAAATGGGACCCGGGTCTTCAAAATTCCCGCCTCCCGGAAAACAACGTGACAGGGCATCTGCCTTCACATTCTTAACTCCAGGGCGGAACGTGACAACAAAATTAAACCTAGAAAAGAACAACGACCATCTGGCCTGTCTCGGGTTCAGACGCTTGGCTGACTCCAAGTAGGCCAGATTTTTATGGTCAGTAAATACGGTAATAGGGTGTCTGGCTCCCTCTAGCCAATGGCGCCATTCCTCAAAAGCCAACTTGATGGCCAACAATTCCCTATCTCCCACATCGTAATTTCTCTCTGCGGAGGAGAGTTTTCTTGAGAAAAAGGCACACGGTCGCCATTTGGCAGGAGAGGAACCCTGAGACAAGACCGCCCCCACACCCACCTCAGAAGCATCAACCTCAACTATGAAGGGTAAAGAAACATCAGGTTGCACCAAGATGGGAGCGGAAGCAAAACTCTCCTTGATATCAGAAAAAGCCTTACGCGCCTCTACTGACCAAGAAGAAAAATCTACCCCCTTTCTGGTCATATCAGTGAGTGGTTTAACAATAGAAGAATAATTTAAAATGAACTTCCTGTAATAATTGGCAAAGCCCAAAAAACGCATCAGTGCCTTTTGATTCTCAGGAAGCTCCCACTCAAGCACAGCGCGGACCTTCTCGGGGTCCATGCGAAAACCAGAAGCGGAGAGAAGAAACCCCAGAAATTGAATTTCTGGAACCGCAAACACACATTTTCCCAGTTTCGCATATAATTTATTCTCCCGCAGGATGAGCAAGACCTGACGTAAATGTTCCTTATGAGTTTTGAAATCGGGAGAAAAAATCAAAATGTCATCCAAATACACCAATACAAATTTTCCCATCAAATGATAAAAAATGCTGTTCACGAAATGCTGAAAAACGGCTGGGGCATTCATCAAACCAAAAGGCATAACCAAATTTTCAAAATGGCCCTCAGGGGTATTGAAGGCCGTCTTCCATTCGTCCCCTTCTCTGACCCTGACCAGGTTGTATGCCCCTCTTAAATCTAATTTGGAATAGACTTTAGCCCCAACAACCTGGTTAAATAGGTCCGGGATCAGAGGAAGCGGATAAGGGTCACGAATTGTGATATTGTTCAGCTCCCTGAAATCCAGACAAGGTCTTAAAGAACCATCTTTTTTCTTAACAAAAAAAAACCCAGCGGCAACAGGTGACTTCGAGGGTCGTATGTGTCCTTTTCTCAGACTCTCAGAGATATAAGCACGCATAGCGATCCCCTCAGGTTGGGAAAGATTGTATAAACGAGATTTAGGCAGCTTGGCGTCTGGGATGAGATTAATAGGGCAATCGTACTCCCTGTGCGGGGGCAAATCCTGAACTCCACTCTCAGAGAAGACATCCGAAAATTCAGAGAGAAAAGATGGTACAGTCTTAGTAGCAACCTCAGAAATAGATGTCATGAGGCAATTCTCTCTGCAAAAGTCACTCCAACCATTTATTTGCCTCGCTTGCCAATCAATGGTGGGGTTATGCTTAGTGAGCCAGGGCAGCCCCAACACCAGAGGGGTAGGCAAACCGCTAAGGACGAAACATGACACATCCTCAACATGAGCATCACTCACAATTAAACGGATATTGTGAACTATGCCCTTTAATGATTTTTGAGAAAGTGGAGCGGAATCGATAGCAAAAACAGGAATATCCTTTCCCAAAGTGCGCACCTGGAAACCATGAGTTATCGCAAATTGATTATCAATGAGATTGACCGCTGCTCCACTATCCACAAAAATCTCACAAAAAATGTTCTTGCTCTCTAGCGCCACCCTAGCCGGCAGGACAAAACGGGAACTACAAGCAAATGGAAAACCTTCAATTTCCGCCTCAACCCTGCCAATAGTAACAGACGGAACATTTTTAAAAGATTTTTTCCTGTTTGTTTCTTTATTACTCCCCGAAAACTGCCTGAATCTCCTTGAGGGACAAATATTTGCCAAATGATTTATACCTCCACAACAAAAACAAACCCTCCCATGCGAGCTGAATCTTCTATTGTCAGAAGCAATCAACCCCAGCTGCATGGGCTCCTGCTCAGAAGGGGCTGACGGCGACTGAGACCCCTGCGCACAGAGCGGGACCGCTGCACTGTCCTGGGACTGCGTATGACAGGAAGGAGACATCTCTCCTCTCTCTCTAAGACGCCTGTCAATACGAATGGCCTGAGACATAGCAGAGTCCAAAGAAATAGGCCTCTCATGAAAGGCAAATGCATCTTTCAATCCCTCTGAAAGACCATGGCAAAATTGACTTCGGAGCGCAGCATCATTCCAACCAGTATCAACTGCCCATCTCCGAAATTCTGAGCAGTATATTTCTGCGGATTGTTTACCCTGGCATAATAGACGTAGTTTAGACTCAGCCAGAGCAATACAGTCGGGATCGTCATATATCTGACCCAGGGCTAAAAAGAATTCATCCACTGAACGGAGAGGCCGTGCCCCCTCCGGCAGCGAAAAGGCCCAGGACTGAGTGTTACCTCTGAGCAGCGATATAATGATCCCCACCCTCCGTTCCTCATCACCAGAGGAGTGGGGAAGAAGGCGAAAATGGAGTTTGCAAGCCTCTCTAAAACGCACAAAATTCTCACTACCCCCGGAGAACGTATCCGGGAGCGAGATCTTAGGCTCAGAACAAACTCCATGAACGCAAGCTGAACCGGTCACTTGAAGCTGAGAAAAAGTCTTACGGAGATCAGCTACCTCCAATGAAAGACCTTGGAAGCGTTCAGCCAAAAGTGAAACCGGATCCATGCTTGAGACGGTTATGGCGGCTTATAATGTCACAGACGGTGTACAGGAAACAAGGCAAAGCAACATGTATAAACGACTCGCTGGATCCAAAAACTAAGGAACCAAGGGAGACCCCTGCAGAAGACCTGGCACTTTCCCTGGCTGCTCAGCCTATGCAAAGATCCGAATGGTGGAGGTTTGCATATCCACGAACCTTGACTATAAAGCCCTGAGCACCCTACAATAGTGAGGGGACACGACCACCGGCTCCCTACACAAGATATGGAGGGAGTCAGGGTCACCTGGGATCCAGCAAACAGATAATAACAGATAAAGGTACAACACTTAGCTTTGAAGCAAACAGGAGGACAGAGTCAGCGTGCACACACACTCCAGGAAGTAGTATAAGCCGCCCAGAAAAGCCTTCTGGGGAAGAATTTAAAGGGAAGCAATTAGTCCAACACATGACAGCTGAGAGAGGCTGACGAGAGAAGGAGCTGAATACCACAACGCAGAAACTCAAGGAGGAGGTTCTGAAAGGCCTCTGTCAGAGCTTCTCAGCTGTCTGGTTGTGACACTTACAGGGGGCCGTGATCAGCACAATTAACCCCTCAGGTGCCGCACCTGAAGGGGTTAATTGTACTATCATATCCCCCTGTAAGAGATCAGGGCTGCCAGGCAGCAGGGGGCAGACCCCCCCTCCCCAGTTTGAATATCATTGGTGGCCAGTGCGGCCCCCCCCCTCCCTCCCTCTATTGTAATAATAGGTTGGTGGCACAGTGTGCGGCCCCCCGCCCCCCCCCTTCCTCCCTCTATTGTAATAATTCGTTGGTGGCACAGTGTGCGCCCCCCATCGGCCCCCCTCCCTCTATAGCATTAACAACATTGGTGGCCAGTGTGCGGCCTCCCAACTCCCCCCCCCGATCATTGGTGGCTGCTGCGATGTCTGTGTCCGGCCGGGAGCTCCTCCTACTGGTAAGTGACAGTTAATTTAGCAATGTGCCGCACAGACCTGTCACTTACCAGTAGGTGGAGCTCCTGGCCGGACACTGTGCCACCAAATAATTATTACAATAGAGGGAAGAAGGGGGGGGGGGCGGGTGGGCGCACACTGTGCCACCAACGAATTATTACAATAGAGGGAGGGAGGGGGGGGCCGCACTGGCCACCAATGATATTCAAACTGGGGAGGGGGGGGTCTGCCCCCTGCTGCCTGGCAGCCCTGATCTCTTACAGGGGGATATGATAGTACAATTAACCCCTTCAGGTGCCGCACCTGAAGGGGTTTATTGTGCTGATCACGGCCCCCTGTAAGAGATCGGGTGCTGCCAGGCAGCAGGGGGCAGTCTTGTACACAGTTTGTAGTGTATTCTAACTAGAAGCGTCCCCATCACCATGGGAACGCCTCTGTGTTAGAATATACTGTTGGATATGAGTTTTTACGAAGTGAAAACTTAGATCTGAAAAAGCTTTTATGCAAACGGATCTTCGGATCTGTCTGTATAAAAGTAACCTACGGCCACGGATCACGGACACGGATGCCAATCTTGTGTGCATCCGTGTTCTTTCACGGACCCATTGACTTGAATGGGTCCGTGAACCGCTGTCCGTCAAAAAAATAGGACAGGTCCTATTTTTTTGACGGACAGGATACACGGATCACGGTCTTGGCTGCAAAACGGTGCATTTTCCGATTTTTCAACGGACCTATTGAAAGTCAATGGGTCCGCGAAAAAAAACAGAGAACGGCACAACGGCCATGGATGCACACAACGGTCGTGTGCATGAGGCCTAAGGCAAAACTATATAAATGTTATGAGTGACTGGATGTATATACAGCAATAAAAGGAAAAAAGGAAAAAAGAAAATATGCATAATCAAATAAATAAACTGAACAAACAAACTGCACAATCTGTTAGGCGGTGGTGACATTGACATTACTTGTGATATACCTCCTGTTTAACGTGTGCACATCCTTAATATCAGTGACATTCATTCAGTGTAATTTTTTATTAGGCGGTGGTGACAGCGAGATTACTTGCGCTATACCTCCAGTTTAACGTGTGCGCATCCTAAATATCAGTGACATTAATTCAATGTAATTTTTTACTTGTCATCTCTCATTCCTGTGGTGGTGAGGACGAGCAAAATGGTCCAATACCAGAAGGTCCTTGTGGAAAAATTGCTCCAAAAATTTCCAGTTGAGTACGTAGTTCCTTGGCCAACCGAGGAGGGGAGACGAGGAGAACACACAGCAGTTCCAACAGAGGCAGGGCAACACTCTCCAAGGCCTGGGACATTTTAATGACACCCCGCCAGCACCCTCAACCTGATGCGTGGCCTAGTGTCACAAGGAGGGAAAATTTTGGAAGATGGTGAAGGAGTATGTAGCAGACCATGATCCCTCTATGCCTTACGACTATTGGGTGTCCAAGCTGGACACGTGGCACGAACTGGTGCTCTACGCCTTGGAGGTGCTGGCCTGCCCTGCTGCCAGCGTTTTGTCAGAGTGTGTATTTAGTGCTGCTGGGGGCATAATAACTGATAAGCGCATCCGCCTGTCAACTGCAAATGCTGACCGGTTGACTCTTATAAAAATGAACAAGGCCTGGATTGCTCCTGACTTCTCTACTCCACCAGATGAACATAAAGGTACTTTAAATGTGGCTTTTATGTATTGAATACACTGTATTCCCATGCGCCCCTTCCACCACTTAAAAGGGTATATTGTTCAATCTTCCTTTTCTCATCCTCCTCCTCCATCATATCAACATGCTTATTAGGCTACTTTCACACTAGCGTTCGGGTGTCCGCTCGTGAGCTCCGTTTGAAGGGGCTCACGAGCGGACCCGAACGCAGCCGTCCAGCCCTGATGCAGTCTGAATGGAGCGGATCCGCTCAGACTGCATCAGTCTGGCGGCGTTCAGCCTCCGCTCCGCTCGCCTCCGCACGGACAGGCGGACAGCTGAACGCTGCTTGCAGCGTTCGGGTGTCCGCCTGGCCGTGCGGAGGCGTGCGGATCCGTCCAGACTTACAATGTAAGTCAATGGGGACGGATCCGTTTGAAGATGCCACAATGTGGCTCAATCTTCAAGCGGATCCGTCCCCCATTGACTTTACATTGAAAGTCTGGACGGATCCGTCCGAGGCTATTTTCACACTTAGCTTTTTTTTTGCCATTTTAATGCAGACGGATCCGTTCTGAACGGAGCCTCCGTCTGCATTATTATGAGCGGATCCGTTCAGAACGGATCCGCCCGAACGCTAGTGTGAAAGTAGCCTTAGGCTGCCCTCACTCCTAATGTTTTAGTGGGTCAGCTCAGCAGCGGGCCCTCACCCATAATGTTTTAGAGGGTCACCAGCAGGCCCTCACCCAAAATGATTTTAATGGTCACCAGCAGGCCATCAACCATAATATTTTAGATGGTCAACTCGGCAGCAGGCCCTCACCCACGATTTTTTTTAGATGGTCAGCTTGGCAGCAGGCCCTCGCCCACAGAATTTTTTAGATGGTCAGCTCGGCAGCAGGCCCTCACCCCTAATGTTTTAGATGGTCAGCTCAGCAGCAGACCCTCACCCCTAATGTTTTAGACAGTCAGCTCGGCAGCAGACCCTCGCCCACAAAATTCTTTAGATGGTCAGCTCGGCAGCATGCCCTTGCCCACAACATTTTTTAGATGGTCAGCTCAGCAGCAGACCCTCACCCCTAATGTTTTAGATGGTCAGATCAGCAGCAGTCCCTTGCCCCTAATGTTTTACAGCGTCACCAGCAGGCCCTTGCTCCTAATGTTTTTGAGGGTCACCAGCAGGCCCTTGCTCCTAATGTTTTTGAGGGTAACCAGCAGGCCCTTGCTCCTAATGTTTTTGAGGGTCACCAGCAGGCCATCAATCATCATTTTTCAAGGGTGTGTATGATGCCCTCCTTTATGTGTAATAAAGGATGTATTGAAGTGCCGGTTCCTTGCAATTTTTGGCAGCCCTTTCCCTTAGTGCATAGGCTTGTACCACAATGTGAATGAGGCCCTCCTTTATGTGATATACAGGTTGTATGGGAGTGCCTCTTCCTTTAAATTTTTGGCAGCACTTGCACTTTATATACAAGTAAATATACAGGAAAGAATATTTCCTAACAATTTTTCTTCTAAAATCGATTTTATGGTTGGTGAGTATTATTGTCAGTCTGTAAAAGTGGCGTACTACTCGGACAACATCATTCCCAGCAGCGACCTGGGAGTCCAAGATGCATCCAGACATCCTCCCCATGCTGTTCCCGAACCATTTCAGTGGTGTTTCCATCAATTTTTGACCTTTTACTGTGAACCGGACACCCTCCCCTCTTCAGAGCAGGGGGTGCCTGGTTTAATGCTCAGGTTCTCCCATTGACTTCCATTGAGCATCCCGAGGTGTTCTACTCGAGCACCCGAGCACTTTGGTGCTTGACCAACACTAGTACCCACTCCTGCTTTTGGCTACTAAAACATAAGCCAATTCTGATGGGACCATATAGGCATTACAGCTGCTACATAGAGAGGATCCATTGTACATCTCATTGTTCCTTCTTTCTGACAGATCAGAAGAAGGGTCAAACAAATGATGATGTCAGCCAGCCCGAAAGGCAAAATAGTGGCCCAATAATGAAGTGGGGATGGTGGGAACAGCATGAGGAGACCACAGAGTGGCCCAAAGACAGGGTCTGGAGGTTGAGGCAGCATCAGGAGGCCACATAGTGGCACAATGACAGAGTCTGGAGGTGGCAGCAGCAACAGTAGCAGCATTAAGAGCAGGCCACCGAGTGGCACAGGGACAGAGTCTGGAGTTTGCAGCAGTATGAAGAGGCCACCGAGTGGCACAATGACAGAGTGTGGAGGTGGCAGCAGCATAAGAAGGCCACCGAGGGGCACAATGACAGAGTGTGGAGGTGGCAGCAGCATGAGGAAGTCACAGAGTGGCACAATGAAAGGGTCTGGAGGTTGCAGCAGCATCAGGAGGCCACATAGTGGCACAATGACAGAGTCTGGAGGTGGCAGCAGCAGCAGTAGCAGCATCAGGAGCAGGCCACCGAGTGGCACAGTGACAGAGTCTGGAGTTTGCAGCAGTATGAAGAGGCCACCGAGTGGCACAATGACAGAGTGTGGAGGTGGCAGCAGCATAAGAAGGCCACCGAGAGGCACAATGACAGAATGTGGAGGTGGCAGCAGTATGAGGAAGCCACCGAGTGGCACAGTGACTGAGTGTGGAGGTAGCAGCAGTATGAGGAAGCCACCAAGTGGCACAATGACAGAGTCTGGATGTGGCGGCAGCAGCAGTAGCAGTATCAAGAGCAAGCCATCAAGTAGCACAGTGACAGAGTCTGTTGTTTGCAGCAGTATGAAGAGGCCACCAAGTGGCACAATGACAGAGTGTGGAGGTGGCAGAAGTATGAGGAAGCCACCGAGTGGAGCAATGACAGAGTCTGGAGGTGGCTGCAGTAGCAGCATCAGGAGGAGGCCACCGAATGGCACAATGACAGAGTGTGGAGGTGGCAGAAGCATAAGGAGGCCACTAAGTGGCACAATGACAGAGTTTGGAGTTGGCAGCAGTATGAGCAGGCCACTGAGTGGCACAATGACCGAGTATGGAGGTGATAGCAGCATGAGGAAGTCACAGAGTGGCAAAATGACCGAGTGTGGAGGTGGCAGCAGTGTGAGGAAGCCACCGAGTGGCACAATGACAGAGCCTGGAGGTGGCGGCAGCAGAAGTAGCAGCATCAGGAGGAGGCCACCGAATGGCACAATGACAGAGTGTGGAGGTGGTAGAAGCATAAGGAGGCCACCGAGTGGCACAGTGACCGAGTGTGGAAGTGACAGCAGCATGAGAAAGTCACAGAGTGGCACAATGACAAAGTGTGGAGATGGCAGCAGTGTGAGGAAGTCACCGAGTGGCACACTGACAGAGTCTGGAGGTGGCGGCAGCAGCAGTAGCAGCATCAGGAGAAGGCCACCGAGAGGCATAATGACAGAGTCTGGAGTTGGCGGCACATGAGGAGGCCACAGAGTGGCACAATGACAGAGTCTGGAGGTGACAGCAGTATGAGGAAGCCACCGAGTGGCACAATGACCAAGTGTGGAGGTGGCAGCAGTGTGAGGAAGCCACCGAGTGGCACAATGACAGAGTCTGGAGGTGGCGGCAGCAGCAGTAGCAGCATCAGGAGAAGGCCACCGAGTGGCACAATGACCGAGTGTGGAGGTGGCAGCAGAATGAGGAAGTCACAGAGTGGCACAATGACAGAGTATAGAGGTGGCAGAAGCAGTAGTAGCAGCATCAGGAGGAGGCCACAGAGTGGCACAATGATAGAATGTGGAGGTGGCAGCAGTATAAGGAAGCCACTGAGTGGCACAATGACCAAGTGTGGAGGTGGCAGAGACATAAAGAAGTCACAGAGTGGCACAATGACAGAGTGTGGAGGTGGCAGCAGCAGCAGTAGCAGCATCAGGAGAAGGCCACCGAGTGGCACAATGACAGAGCCTGGAGGTGGCGGCAGCAGCAGCATCAGTAGGAGGCCACAGAGTGGCACAATGACAGAGTCTGGAGGTGATGGCAGCAGCAGCATCAGTAGGAGGTCAGAGAGTGGCACAATGACAGAGTCTGGAGGTGGCAGCAGCATGAGGAGGCCACAGAGTGGCACAATTGTAATGACGCGGAGTGCAATTACTACTTCTTTTGGCACCTTGCTACCATTTCCTATGTGCTAATATATAATATCTAATGTATTTTATGTCATCACTTAATAACATGCATATTTATTCCTGAAACTCTCTCCTCTGCACTGATGAGGGGCAATCACCCCGAAACAGCTGTCTGCAGATGAGGTGCTGGCTTATTTAATATCCAAGTCATGTCTCAAGGCTTAGTTAAACAGCTGAACATTGACTTATAGGATAGCTGTCTTACATCTGGTGGCATTAGAGGCAGAGCTTGTTAAGAGCTAATTTGCATCCCTTTCCTCCCAGTATTCCTGAAACTGTTATGTTCAAGTGCAATAACCTGGTTCACCAGCAGATGGTGGCAGCAACAATGGCAGTATTAGCTTCCCTGGAGAGGAACCTTCTGTTTCCTTCCAGCCCTCTGTAGCTAGAGAGAGGAGTTTAGTTAGTTAGTTTGAAAGCAGTGTCTAGTCCACCCTCTTTAGGGAGAGGTTGTGTTCTGGCTAGCAGAGCACTGCCTGCTCTGCTATGCCCAGAGGCCCTGCCTCTGAATTATACATGGTTGCTTGTCCCCTCCTGGGCTTGCATTGCCTCCTTCCAAGCTGAGCTGAAGCTTGAGGTATTCTAAAGCCAAGACAAGACGTTCCTAGGATTATAAGAGACAGACTACAGACTACAGCTAACTTAAGTTCCAGCAGAAGAGGAAGAGTTTCCTATTTATCCAACCAAGCATAGCAGAGCTGTGAGAGCTACCGCAGAGCTGAGATTGTTGCAGAGTATTTGCCTGCCAAAGTTAAGCCAATACCTGCTGATACCCAAGATATTGTTTGAAGCTGTTTGGATTACCAATTCATGCCAAGTAAAAGCAACTGTTCAACGTTACTACAAAGTCTGGACTCCATTTATTCCACTTGTTCATCATCCAAGTTCATCTACCCCTTTTTCATTGCTTCGTACCACATCACGTCTGGGATCCACGGATATCCAGGCAGGAACACCGTGACATGTGTATATAACATCTACAGAGACTGTAGGCCACCCTGCACCACTCTGGCAATCCTACACCTGGGTACCAACATTACCATCTGCAAAGGGAGCCTTGAGCTTCCGCTGCCTAACAGCATCTGTCGTCATGTTTACTTGCTCTATAAGAGGGACATATTTAGTAGAAACCTCATAAGGGGCAAGGGATAACCCAGACGCTGAACCCGTGGGTGCGTTGCACAATAACAGAGTGTGGAGGTGGAAGCAGCAGCAGCATCAGGAGGAGGCCACAGAGTGGCACAATGACAGAGTCTGGAGGTGGTGGCAGCAGCATCAGTAGGAGGCCACAGAGTGGAACAATGACAGAGTGTGGAGGTGGCGGTGGCAGCAGCATCAGGAGGAGTCCACAGGATGGCACAATGACCAAGTGTGGAGGTGGCGGCAGCATCAGGAGGCCACAGAGTGGCAAGGTGACATAGTGTGGAGGTGGCAGCAGCAACAGGAGGTCACAGAGTGGCAAGGTGACAGTGTGGAGGTGGCAGCAGCATGAGGAGGCCACAGAGTGGCAAGACAACAAGAGATTGTGGAGGTGGCAGCAGCATGAGGAGGCCACAGATTGGCCACTTTGTCTATTCATTTATAGGGAATATGGGACAGAACAGAAGGTTGAACTATAAAGTGTTGCTTAAAACACGATTTAATAATACACGTTCTCACAAAAAGCTTGGCAAATTCATTGTCCGTGAATTTTCCTCGAAGATTGGGATAATATATTAGGGAATTTAAGTTTGCTTTCTTATCATTTTAATCAAGTTTTGGTTCAATTTAATATTCCATATTTAATAAATTTTATAATAAAAATTAAGTGTTGCCTAAGACAGGAGAGAAACCGCCAGTCTTTAGTTTATTTGATGACGTGGTTACGATGGAGAAAGCATTTCAAAAAACAATTTCTCTCCACCTGGAGACAAATCCTGTTAAGATTGATGCAAATGCGTTATGGGCTGCTCATTGGCATGAACAGGCCTCTAGTAGCTACAGACAATGAGAAGGCAAAGTGTCAAGATAGCTTTGAGCCTGGAAGAGTCGCGAAGTTCATCAAGATATGTCACTATAGATTTTACCGCATAACCGCATCGCTGAAAGCTGAATAAATGTTGTTTTTCGACCGAAATACTTCAATAAAGATTTTACCGCATATAACTGCAGCGCTGACCGCTGAATACATTTTGCTTTTCGACTGAAAAACTTCAATAAAGATGTTACCGCATATAACTGCAGCGCTGACCGCTGAATAAATTTTGTTTTTTGACCGAAATACATCAATAAACACTTTACCACATATAACTACAAAAGGGAACGCTGAATATATTTTGTTTTTGTACTGAAATAATAACTGCAGAAGTGAAAAGCATATATATTTTTTGTTTTGTACGGAAATAGGCCACTAAACGTCTTTCACCACAAATAAATGCAACAGTGAAGTGCGTATATTTTTTTCCTTTTTATACTGAAATAGGACACTGACCGCTTTCACCACATATAACTGCAGGAGTGAAATGCGCATATATATTTTTCCTTTTGGTACTGAAATAGGCCACTAAAGTCTTTCACCACAAATAAATGCAACAGTGAAGTGCATATATTTTTTTTCCTTTTTGTACTGAAATAGGACACTGAACTCTTTCACCACATATAACTGCAGGAGTGAAATGCGTATATATTTTTCCTTTTGGTACTGAAATAGGCCACTAAACCCTTTTTACAGAAATAAATGCACCAGTGAAGTGCGTATATAATTTTCTTTCTCCTACTGAAATAGGCCACTAAACGCTTTTGCCACAAATAAGTGTAGGCCAGTAAACGCTTTCAACACATATAAGTCACAGCCTCTGTTGTGTACGCCATGACACGGTTGCCGGGCATGCTGCGGCAATGTGTTGTTGCAGCATGTAGGTGGCTCCTCCTCTTCCCTGGGTCCTTCCCTGTCTGGTGCCGGAGGGGTTAATTATCTGGCTGGTGTGGATTTAGGTGTGTCTTGGGTGTGGCCTCTTGGCTCTTTATATGTTGTGTTGTGAGCGTGAGGTCAGTGGACCTTCAGCCTTTGTGTGAGCTTTAGTGCTGCTCTGATCTTGGATATACCATCTGTCCAGTGGGAGGGCCTCCTAGCTAGACATCAATGTAAACTTGAAGTCTCCCCTATGTTCCCTATGTATTTACCTTCCCTTGTTTCTGTGTTTGGTGTGGGTTATTTGCGGGGTCTGTTGTATGTCTAGTGGCCATTACATGTCTGGCTTGTGGGTGTCTGTCTTCCAGCATGTTTGCTAGACATTTCCCCTGTGAGTCGCATAGCCTCCGGAAGGGGGTCTTAGGGTTCCCCGGAGGGGGAACCACAAATCAGTGTGCAGCTTTGCTGGGGGCCGCCATGCATCCTGTCTGCATGGGGGTCCGGTCGTTGTTGTTGCCGCGGCAGGTAAGTGCGAGTTGTGTTTTGGCTTTTACCTGCCATTTCAGTAGCTGTTCACTGTTGGTATCTTCCTTTGCAGCTAGGCCTGTGAGACTCCTGTTCATCCATGTCTGGGATAAACAGGTCATCTCAGCCCTTTCTTGATTTGAGGGATTATCAGGGTGACTCAGGGTCCTAGGTTTCCTGGGTATGAATCGCCCTGCCATCCAGGTCCGCCCATATGGTGAGGAGTTAGGGCAAGGATTAGGAATGCAATAGGAGGTAAACAGGTCCCTTTTGCCAGTTTTCTGGCCTAGTTGCTTTTTTCCTCCCACTCCCCACTGTGACAATATAACTGCAGAAGTGAACTTAGAATATATTTTTATTTTTGTACTGAAATAGGCCAGTAAACGCTTTCAATACATATAACTGCAGAAGTAAACTGAGAATATATTTTTCTTTTTGTACTGAAAAAGGCCACTAAATGCTTTTACTACAAATAAATGCAACAGTGAAATGCGTATATTTTTTTCCTTTTTGTACTGAAATAAGACACTGAACGCTTTCACCACATATACCTGCAGAAGTGAAATGCGTATATATTTTTCCTTTTTGTACTGAAATAGGCCACTAAACTCTTTCAACACAAATAACTGCAGATGTGAAATGCGTATATATTTTTCATTTTCCACAGATAAAAACCACTAAAGGCTTTTCAACATAGCACTTGCACCCCAAAAGGAAAAACAAATTGCTTGAATGCCAGGGCTGTATAATGGCTATTTGGATCCCCAAATAATGTTTCTCTGCAATTGTAAATTGCTTTTCTGGCACTGTCCCTAGCGCCTTCAGACGGCTCTCCCTGCACTAAGATGCTGTGAAATGATTCCATGCTATCCTTTCTCTGCACTTATAAATAGTTTTTTCAGTTTTTTTTTCACAATGAGGTTTTTCTATTGCTGTCCCTAGCGCCTTCTCTGAATGCTGGAAAATGTCTGACTCTGAGATGGCCGCCGTATTTATAGCGCTGTGACATCACAGGGCTGATTGGCTGCTAATTGGCTACATGCATGGCATTATGGGTCAGCCCGCCTTCCCAGAGTTTCTTGCCCTCTGTCCTCACATGTGTAGCCGCCATTTTAGTAAAAATTGCGATTCGTTACCACGAAGCGTGAGAAAATTCGCATTCAATGCAAATCTAATTTTTCCTGAAATTCTGATCGAATTCCACTTTGTTTGATTTGATTCCCTCATCTCTAACCAAGATACATAACTTTACATTTGTCCACATTGAATCTCATTTGCCAAGTTGATGTCCAAACACTCAGTGTCTATGTCAGCTTGTAGTTTATGGACATCTTTCATAGACTGCACTGTACTACATAGCTTAGTGTCATCTGCAAAAATAGAAATGGTGCTATTAATCCCATCCTCAGTATCATTAAAGAGGACCTTTCACCGATTATGACACTGTGAACTAAGACTACAGACATGGAGAGCGGCGCCCGGGGATCTCACTGCACTTACTATTATCCCTGGGCACCGCTCTGTTCTCCCGCTATTCCCTCCGGTATCTTCGGTCACTAAGTTATAGTAGGCGGAGATTTCAGTCACTAAGTTATGGTAGGTGGAGTCTGCCCTTGTTCTGCTCTAGCGCTGGCCAATCGCAGCGCAGAGCTAACAGCCTGGGAGGTTATTTTATCCCAGGCTGTGAGCTCTGCAATGCGATTGGCCAGCGCTACAGAAGAACAAGGGCAGACTCCGCCTATTATAACTTTGTGACAGAAGATACCAGAGGGCATAGCAGGAGAACGGAGCGGCGCCCAGGGATAATAGTAAGTGCAGTGAGATCCCTGGGCGCCGCTCTCCATGTCTGTAGTCTTAGTTCACAGTGTCATAATCGGTGAAAGGTCCTCTTTAATAAATAAATTAAATAATTTAGCACTAAACCTTGGGGTACACCACTTATAACCCGGGACCATTCTGAATAGCCAGTTTTCAATCCAATTACAAACTAAACTTTCTAAGCCTATATACCTTATTTTACGACAATGTTAAATGCTTTTGCATGGGAAATTCACTGATTTCCCATGATATGACACGTTATAGAGAATTCAGAAGCAATGCCCTCTGATACTTTCTAGATTTCCATTTCAGATTTTATGTTTGATTCTTAATAATCATTACATTTGTTTTATGTTTTTTTTTTATAAATTCCTGTAATGTAACTGGAATTATGGTCATTAAGTCGGTTTTCCAGACAGCAGTAATTATCTATTTAGCTGAGCTCATCATGTACTTGTATCTTTTATTTCACGGCCCAACAGTAACATATTAAATATATATTTTTAAAAATGGCATAATTTGCAGTTTTGCTAGTTTGAGATGTTAATGCTTATTAATATATATATTTTTTTAATTGAACAATGATGATCTGTTTGGAATGAATCCTTTGGGTATAAATCAGTAATCAGGATTATACAAGACGGAACATAAACTATAAAAGTTAACAAAAAATAGGTCTTATGGATACAGGAGAGAAGCAGTTACTGCAAACAGAACACTGACTTACAGGATAGCTGCCTTAAATCTGGTGGCATTGGAGGCAGAGCTTGTTAAGAGCTCATATGCATACCTTGTTTGCAAACAGAATAAGCACTTTGTCGCCATATAGTGCTCTGTATGGCACTGCACTATGGAGGTAATCTAACTCTTATGCCACTCTGATGGAGTATACCATATATAAAATTGGAGGCTTATGGCAATACAGTGTGGCCTAATATATTGCAATGAGTGCTATATTACAGCTCTGTACAACTTGGAGGTTGTACAGAGCTGTAATTTGCCTGTGTGCATGAGCTTTTATAGTGATTATATGTTGTATTATACTTATTTCATTTGTGATGTTTGCAGGAGTTTTTTGGTCTCTTTAGGTGAACCTGAACAAAAGTGCAAATGACTTTGATTAAAAATGTTTGTGTTATTCACAACCTTTTTGAAATCCCTTCCACTGGGGGTCTCCGTTCTAGCAATTTTGCTTTCCACAGCAGCAGAGAGTGTGCTAGATGGACTGAATGAAGTGGGTGTATCTTTCTTCACTGGTTTGCTCCTAAGTAGAGATGAGCGAAGTATTCAAAAATTCCAAATTTTACAAAAAAATTTGCTTTGTGATGAAGTAGTGGGTGCAATGACAGGGAGCTGTGATTGTGCCACTCCCCGTCATTGTACCCCTCAGATGCCACGTTCATACAGCATTGCGGCACCTGATAGCAATAATCGGGTGTAAATAAAAAATAAAAATAAAAAATAAATCATACTCCATCAATTTGCTTGCGGCCAAGATGGCCACTGCTATCTTGATTGAAGATCTAGCACTAAATCTTGCGCGGTCTGTGATGACATCATAGGACACCGCTCATGGAATTTCATGCAAGATCTTCAATCAAGATGGCGGCGGCCAGCCTGTCGCGAGCAAATGGATGAGGTAAGTATGAAAAAAAAAAATTCACAAGGAAATTCAGCTTCGCAGTGAATCTAATTTTCCCTGAAAGTTGGACTTCAGGCACTTCAATTCACTCAACACTACTCCTAAGGTCTGCTTATGTGCAGGGGCCCCTCCTCCATCTAAAGCTCAGGGCTGGAAGGCTGCCAACTCCTAATCATCTCAGATATTGGAAAGAAGAAATAAACTGATCCCTGACATTTAGACTGTCTCCCCTTAGGTATGTTGTGTCTCCAGACACACAGGCACAAGCATGCATGCGCACACACCAAAAGGGGGATGATTATTTGAGTCGATCATAACTTTAAAAGCACCAGAGGGAAGAAATGAACTTTATTTATGAACCATGTGTCCCTGGAAGTCTGCCTCTGCTTTCCTCAGGCTGGGGACAAGTTAGTGAAGCGAAGTCTAGACCAATATAGTACTGGCAGACTGCCTGCATGTAGAC
The DNA here is from genome assembly GCF_014858855.1 of Bufo gargarizans. Classification (NCBI taxonomy): domain Eukaryota; kingdom Metazoa; phylum Chordata; class Amphibia; order Anura; family Bufonidae; genus Bufo; species Bufo gargarizans. Next base: position 68,119,878 of record NC_058082.1, on the reverse strand, counting down.
AAACCCACCAGCTCTGAGAGGACAGCAGACTGCTGGATTATAACAGCAGAGCAATTAGCAGCCAAAAACACTGCTCGGGGAGGCTTAAATATAATCCAAATCATATCTACAGCCAGAACATGCATATTTTTGATATTGTTGAAAACTCAGTTAGGGGTTATCCTGCCATATATATTGATGACCTATTGTCAGAAAAGGTCTGATCAGCGGGGAACTGACACTCAGCATGAAAATGATTAGATTGTGTTTTTATAATTTATTTGGTTTTATTAGCTTTGTTAATTTTTATTTTTTTGTGCAAATTTTATCCCAAAAGATTAAGAGCATCAAGGTACAAGCATTTAAATACACACGTGGACAATATTCTTGGTACCCTTCCAGAAAAGAAAGAAAAACCCACAATGGTCACTGAAATAACTTAGAAACTGACAAAGGTAATAAATACATAAAAACATACCGAAAATCAGCTATTGAAAATCAGACATTGCTTTTGAATTGTGGTTCAACAGAATAATTTTAAAACACAGACTAATGAAACTGGCCTGGACAAAAATGATGGCGCTCCTAGAAAAGATTGAAAATAATTTGACCATAGGGACATGTTAAACTTAAGTTTGTCCTGTAATGAGCATCACAGGTGTCTTCAAATTTGTAATCAGTCAGTCTGCCTACTTAGAGGGTGAAAAGTAGTCACTGTGCTGTTTGGTATCATGGTGGGTACAACGCTGAACATGGACCAAAGTAAAGAAGAGAGATTTATTTTAGCAGATTAAAAAGAAAATGATAGACAAACTTGTTAAAGGTAAAGGCTATAAAACCATCTCCAAACAGCTTGATGTTCCTGTTACTACAGTTGCACATGGTATTCAGAAGTTTAAGGGTTAGGGACTGTGGACAACCTCCCTGGACCTGGCCACATGAGGAAAATTGATAACAAATTAAATAGACAGATAATATGAATGGATTTCACCAATGGTCGCTGTCTTAGCCAAAGTGGACTTAATGGAAGACGACCAAACAGGATACCACTATTGAAAGCAAATCATAAAAAAGTGAGACTGGAATTTGCCAAAATGCATATTGACAAGCCACAAAGCATCTGGGAGAATGTCCTTTGGACAGATAAGACAAAACTGGAGCTTTTTAGCAAGTCACATCAGCTCTATGTTCTCAGATGCAAAAATGAAGCATACAAAGAAAAGAACATTGTACCTACTGTGAAACATGGAGGAGGTTTGGTTATGTTTGGGGCTGCTTTGATGCATCTGGCACAGTAGAAAACGGATCCGTCTCGCATTGACTTTGAATACAGTTCATGATGGATCCTTCTTGGCTGTGTTACAGATAATACAAACGGATCCATTCATGACGTATGCATACGGTTGTATTATTGTAACAGATACGTTTTAGCAGATCCATGACGGATCTGCCCAGAACGCGAGTGTGAAAGTAGCCTATTCTAGGCTGGGGTGCAAATTAAAACTTGTGGACAACACCTTTAAAAGTGGACATCCACCTATTTTGTATACCTTGGGGGGGGGGGGGGGGGAGACTAACTCTCTCCGGTTATATTGAAAACCAGTCTAACACTGGCTGTATGCTGTATTGTATATATGCACTCATTTAGTACTGAATATAAGCACCAAGTGCCAAAACACGCTCACTTACACGCCTTGGTATGCTATAAATGAGGTTAGTAATAGTTATCTGCTGAATGTTCTGCCATGCTGAATGCACTTGGGTACGCAAATCTGAAGGCAGCTCCCTTTGCAATTGATGACCAATGACGCCCCAGATGTGCTCAATAGGAGACACTGCAGGTCATGGTAACACATTAAGGTCACACAAGCAACATACAACCTGGTGTTGCCCTGTTGAAACACTGTTCCTTGGATATTTTGGATAAATGGCTGTACAACGGGGTCCTTGACCAAATCAATGTAACCCAAGCTGTTAGTGTACCTGAAATGAAAACTAGAATGGTCCAGCTATCATACATTATGGTACCTCACACCATAATCCCAGCAGTAGGATTACTGTAAAGGCTTCTTAATGGCATTGCCCACGTGGTCTCCAGACCAATCTCCACCTATCATTGAGTCCAAGACAAAAGTGGGACCCATAGTTGAAGAGGATAGACCTTTATTCCAGCCTCCACTGCCATCTTGCTTGCTTAAGAATGTTTATAACACTTTTTCTAGTTCTCTGGCGCTAATGCCCCTAAACCAATGTGTGCTGAAGTATCGCAGCAGCACCGCAATACCTGCTGCCAAAAACTGTCAACCAGAATCTCTATAAACTGAATACCACGCACTATCTTCACCGCAAACACTTCTGTCAAACACTTCTGGGAAGAGTCCACATGTACGTATCAACGTTATCTAACAAGATTACCTTGACCAAATCAGGGTGTATGTCGGGTCAGGTATCTTGTTTTTCACTGGAGCACGCCCCGGCCGGTGGCATTGCTCCTCGCTGTTAAGTTAAAAGCTCGCTCTCTTGTGGAGAGATACTAGTGACGTCACAGTTCGAGCTACGAGTTACTGCAAGTACCAAACTTCCAACACGTTTCGGACAAAGGGTTGTCCTTCATCAGGGATTCCCGACATACACCCTGTAATGAAGCCTGCAGAGGGAGGTGGATAGAGATCGCAGAGAAGTCAATGTCAAGGTAATCTTGTTAGATAACATTGATACGTACGTGTGGATTCTTCCCAGTAGTGCTTGACAGGAGTGATTGCGGTGAAGGTAGTGCTCGGTATTCAGTTTATAGAGATTCTGTTTAAGAATGTTGCCTTGAGGTCAGTGAAAAACCTGTAGCTGGACGTTTGGCTTGTATAACAATGTCATACTAATGCCTTCTGATGGATTGTATAGACACTGTTTTCAGCCTTAGGCTTGGGATGTGATGTCGAATTTCACTTGCAGTACAGAATGGATCACTATGTGCCATTTTTTTAATCAGATGATCTGTCTGTGCAGAGGTTTGTCTCTGTGGACCTCTTGATATCATTCCAGTTCATCGTTATTCCAACCACCAAAACATGCAGTATTGAACAGTGCTGACATCTCAACCTAGGCGCATAGTGGCCTGCCGGACTCATAAACCAAGGTCTCTTGGTTCAAGAATTCTGTTTATCTCAGTTTGTGACAACTGGCACGTCAACAAGAGACATTGCATAATCATCCTACACAACTTGATCTGTTTTTTTGAGGTTTCATGTGGCAAAAAAAACTTTGATTTAAGTCTGGCTTTTATGTCCCTCTCACATGCCACAGATTGGAGCTAGGTGCTTGAAACTCTGATCACCTGCTATGTCCTCAATTTGCATAATCTTAAAGGGGCTGTCTCACTTCAGCAAATGTCATTTATCATGTAGACAAAATGAATACAAGGCATTTTGTAATGTATTGTGATTGTGCAAATTGCCTCCTTTGCTGGTTGGATTCATTTTTCCATCACATTATACACTGCTCTTGTCCAGGGATTACAACCACTCTGTAATCCAGCAGTAGTGGCCATGACCCCTTTTAACAGTTTTCCTGTGTGCATAGTGAATATCTAGTTTACAGTTCTCTCAGACATGGTGGTGGAGACTAGCTGCCAGGCACTGTACACACAGAAACTACGGGATAATGTCCTATCTCAGAGTCACTCATAAGGAGCCCAGGATTATGGAGGACATAACAAATAAGTACTGACCTGTATGCACTTGTGCTGACATAGAAACTTCCTATGTAGCTGTGCAGTCTCTTTAGTGTCTTATTTTGAGTCCATCTCACTCATGCTGCTGCTTACACCTCCTCCTTCCCTCTCCATAGATGTGTATTGACATATGTAATATGATACATCAGCAGAAATGGTCCATCTCGAGATGGAGTTCAAAGCATTTTTCAAAGTGAAAAACAATTAGAAACAGGAGAACTAGAAATTTCTCACTGATAAAACATATTATAGACTTCCAGTTTCAGCGCTGGGATGTAAGGCTGCTCAGGAGTGAGCCCTGTTCCAGATCCCTCTGGCATTTTATGCACCACTCCAATTTCTTAAAGGTCCCTTAGCATTGGTGGAGGTCCTGTAGAGCACATGCTTTTTGGTCCATGGACCATTACCTTCTTAGAAGCAGTAGCCGTTCCACAACTAATAGAGAAGTTACCTCTGCATTGGCAATACTGAGCAAAATGGCATCCAGCTGTCCTAACTCTCCAGGGAGAAGCAGAGCATCTAGCCCCTGTGGAACACAGTAATCAGGGGGACAAGCTGGCAATACTGCTCAGTAGTGTTGGGCGAGCATGCTCGGCCGAACACTAATTTTACTTGAGCATCATGATGCTCGGCACATTGCAGAGTTTGGCCGAATACCGCGTGTGCTCGAGCGCGATGCTCGAGTCTCCTCCCCGCAAATTTGTTGGCTGCTACGCAGCCAATAAACATGCAGGTAAGTACTGCCATTCACTGTAATGCCGTAGCCATGTTGGCTACTGGCATTACAGTGATTGGCTGTCCAGAAAGCATCATCGGGTGCTATATAGCACCCAATGACATGTGTTTGGCTCCGTCTTAGTCAGGGAGATTCAGTCCAATTTTTTTGCTGCCGGTGGCAGCAACATTACCTGCACTACATCTCCAGTATAACGTTAGTGCATCCGAAATATCAGTGACATTCAATGTAATTTTTCGCCGCTGGTGACAGTGACATTATCTGCGCTACATCTCCTGTGTAACTGGTGCGCAACCTAAAAATATCTGTGACATCCAGTGTACTTTTTCTGTAGACTGTGTCCACTGTGGACAGTTAAATTAACTGTGCTACATCTTCTGTATAACGTTTGCATACCCGAAATATCAGTGCCATTCAGTCAAATTTTTTTGCTGCTGGTGGCAGCGACATTACCTGCGCTACATCTCCGGTATAACGTTTGCATATCCCAAATATCGGTGACATTCAGTAAAAAAAATTTGCTGCTGGTGGCAGCGACATTACCTGCGCTACATCTCCTGCGTAACGGGTGCGCAGCCTAAAAATATCTGTGACGTCCAGTGTACTTTTTCTGTAGACGGTGTACGCTGCGGATAGTTATATTACCTGAGCTACAGCTCCTGTATAACGTTTGCGTATCTGAAATATCAGTGACATTCAGTCTAATTTATTTGCTGTTGGTGGCAGCGACATTACCTGCGCTACATCTCCAGTATAACGTTAGCGCATTTGAAATATCAGTGACATTCAGTGTAATTTTTATTCGCCGCTGGTGACAGGAACATTATCTGCGCTACATCTCCTGTGTAACGTGTGCGCAGCCTAAAAATATCTGTGACATCCAGTGTACTTATTCTGTAGACGGTGTCCGCTGCGGACAGTTACATTACCGGCGCTACATCTCCTGTATAACGTTTGCCCATCCTAAATATCAATGACATTCATTCAGTGTAATTTTTTATTAGGCGGTGGTGACAGCGACATTACTTGTGCTATACTTCCTGTTTAACGTGTGCGCTCCTAAATATCAGTGACATTCATTCAGTGTAATTTTTTATTAGGCGGTGGTGACAGCGACATTACTTGTGCTATACCTCCTGTTTAACGTGTGCGCATCCTAAAAATATCTGTGACATTCTGTGTACTTTATTTGCGCATACACTTACAAAACCTGCGCTACTGTACGTGTGACATACTTGCAAGCATATATACCATTTAATATGCGCAAGGTGAGAAGTAAGGGACGGGGAAGTAGCCGTGTTGCTGATGGTGCACGCAGAGGCCGTGGCCCTGGGCATGGCGAAACTGTGCCTGCTGCCAGAGCACAAGGAACACACTCATCCACGATACCTAGCTTCTTATCCCAGTTTGCAGGGTGGCACATGACACCACTCTCGAAATCAGACCAGTGTGACCAGGTGGTCGGTTGGATTGCAGCAGATAATGCTTCCAGTCGGTTAATCGCCACCCTGTCTTCCAAAAAGACCAATCTTAGTAGCCAAGAGTCTGGTCAACAGAATCCTCACCCTGATACTCCTTCCACCCAGCATGGAGAGTCTTGGCAAACAAGTGATTCCACACTCGGATATTCAGAGTAGCTGTTTTCATCGCCATTTCTTAATTTGGGCCTCTCGCCAAGCCTGCTTGCCTGCTTAAAGAGGGACATGAGGAGATCTTGTGCCCTGATTCCCAAACTCTTGAGCATCCACAGTCACAAGAAGATGATGGTGGGGAAGGGCAATTCATGTTTTAAGAGGTGGATAATGATGATGATGAGACACAGTTGCCAATAAGTCAACCGCAATTAGTGTCTCAAGAGGTTCATGATGAGGATGAGACACAGTTGTCAATAACTGAGGTTGTTGTAAGGTCAACAAGTCAGGAGGATGACCAGAGTGAGGAAGTGGAAAAGGAGGTGCTGGACGATAAAGTCACTGACCGAACTTGGGAAGGTGGTAAGCCGAGCGAGGACAGCAATACAGAAGGGGAGTGATATATAGCACCACAACAGACTGGAAGAGGCATTTGGTGGCAAAAGGGAGAAGGCAGGCCTCACCAAACAGGCCCGCTACTGTTCCCCAGAGTACCCGCTTGCGGCAATCTCCCTTGCCAAGGGGTAGGTGTTCCATAGTCTGGTGCTTTTTTTATAAAAGTGCAGACAATAAAATAATTGTCATTTGCAACCTGTGCTGTAACAAAATGAACAGGGGGTGAACAGTAGCAACCTCACCACCACCAGCATAATCCTCCACATGGCATCAAAGCACCCTAATAGGTGGGCCGAACGCCTGGGTCCACAAATAGTGTCTGCAGGTCACACCACTGCTTCCTCTTCCCCGGTGGTACATGCTGGCCAATCCCCTGTCCAAGACGCAGGCCCGGATGCCTCCCGCCATGCCCCTGGACCTTCGCAAGCACCATCCGCTAGCACATTCACTTCTGTGTCCAAACGCAGCGTACAAATGTCTATACCCCAGGCCTTTGAACGAAAGCTCAAATACCCAGCGACCCACCCACAAACCATAGCACTAAATGCGCACTTTTCCAAATTGTTGGCCCTGCAAATGTTGCCATTTAGGCTTGTGGACACTGAGTCCTTCCGCAGCCTGATGTCGGCGGCCGTCCCTCGTTAAGCAGTCCCCAGCCGCCACTTTTTTTCACGGTGTGCAGTCCCAGCCTTACCCCAGCATGTGTCCCGTTACATCACCCGTGCCCTGACCAATGTAGTTATTGGGAAGGTCCACTTAACGACTGACACATGGACAAGTGCTTTTGGCCAGGGATGCTACATTTCCCTGACAGCACACTGGGTGAACGTTGTGGAGGCCAGGAGCGAGTCGTACCCTGGGATGGCATAGGTGCTACTGACGCCAAGGATTGCTGGCCCTGCTTCCATCAGGGTTTCCGCCACCACCTACTTTAGTGGCTGCAACCCCCCCTTCTCCTCCTCCGTCTCCTCCTTCACTTCCACCTCAGAATTATCATCTTACAGCACCAGTCAGACATCAGTCAGTAGCTGGAAGTAGTGTAGCACTGCAGTGGGGAAGCGGCAACAGGCCAGCTTAAACTGATCTGCTTAGGTGACAAACAGCACACCGCTGCAGAGCTGTGGCAGGGGATAAGGGACCAGAATGAGCTGTGGCTCTCGCCACTGAACCTACAACCAGGCATGGTTGTGTCTGATAATGGCCGTAACTTGGTGGCAGCTTTGGAGCTCGGCAAGCTCACACACATACCATGCCTACCCCACGTGTTCAACCTAGTGGTTCAGCGGTTTTTCAAAACCTACCCCAATTTGCATGAGCTACTGGTGAAGGTGCGCCGCGTGTGTGCCCATTTCCGCAAGTCATCGACAGCTTCTGCCGGTCTGGCAGTGCTACAGCAGTTGTTGTGAGACGTGAGCACGCGCTGGAACTTCACGTTCCACATGTTGGCCAGGCTTTGTGAGCAGCAGAGAGCAGTAGTGGTATACCAGCTGCAACATGGTCGTCGCCTTTACAGTCAGCTTCTGCTCTTCACAAGCGACAAGTGGCCATTGATGTCTAACCTCTTTTAGGTTTTACGCAACTTTGAGGAATCAACACAGATGGTGAGAGGCGATAATGCTATTATCAGCATAACCATCCCACTTCTGTGTCTACTCAAAAGCTCGCTGCTCACAATTAAGGCCACGCTTTGCATGTGGAAGAGGTGGAAATGGGGGAAGACAGTACACATGGTGATAGCCAGACCACCCTCAGTTCGTCTTCTCAGCGCAAATTGGATGATGATGAGGAGGAGGAGGAGCAGGAAACTGTTGCCTCCGCTACAGAGGGTAGTACCCATGGAAGCTTTATTCCATCTGTTCAGTGTGGATGGGTAGAAGAGGAGGAAGAGGATGAGGAAATTGAGCATCATCCTCCTGATGAGGACAGTGAAGTCTTGTCTGTTGGGACTCTGGCACACATGGCTGACTTTATGTTAGGCTGCCTTTCCCGTGACCCTCGCGTTGTATGCATTTTGGCCAACACCGATTACTGGTTGTTCACCCTTCTCAACCCCCGCTACAAAAAGAACTTCTCATCTCTCATTCCTGTGGTGGAGAGGATGAGCAAAATAGTGCAATACCAAAAATTTCCAGCTAACAACGCTGGCTGCAGAGTACATAGTTCTTTGGCCAACCGAGGAGAGGAGATGAGGGGAACATACAGCAGCTCCAACAGATGCAGAGAAACACTCTCCAAGGCCTGGGACAGTTTTATGATACCCAGCCAACACCCTCAACCTGATGCGTGGCCTAGTGTCACAAGGACTGAAAAATTTTGGAAGATGGTGAAGGAGTACATAGCAGACCGTGTAAGCGTCCTCAGTGATCCCTCTGTGCCTTACAAATATTGGGTGTCAAAGCTGGAAATGTGGCACGAACTGGCGCTCTACGCCTTGGAGGTGCTGCCCTGCCCCGCCGCCAGCGTTTTGTCAGAGCATGTATTTAGTGCTGCTGGGGGCATAATAACTGATAAGCTCATCCCCCTGTCAACTGAAAATGCTGACCGGTTGACTCTTATAAAAATGAACCCCTGACTTCTCTACTCCACCAGAGGAAAGGGGCTGAACATAAAGGCACTCGAAATGTGGCTTTTATGGTGTATTGAATACACTGTATTCCCATGCACCCCTTCCACCACTAAAAAGGGTATATGGTTCAATCAGATTTTTCTTGTCCTTCTCCTCCTCCTCCAACATATGAACATGCTTATTAGGCTGCCCTCTCTCCTAATGTTTTAGAGAGACAGCTCAGCAGCAGGCCCTCACCCATAATGTTTAAGAGGGTCACCAGCAGACTCTAGCCCATAATGTTTTTGAGGGTCACAAACAGGCCCTCAACCATAATGTTTTTGAGGGTCAACAGCAGGCCCTCACCCATAATGTTTTAGAGGGTCACCAACAGGCCCTTGTTCTTAATGTTTTAGAGGGTCACCAGCAGGCCCTCGCCCCTAATGTTTTAGATGGTCAGATCAGCCACAGGCACTCGCCCCTAATGTTTTAGAGAGTCAGCTCAGCAGCCGACCCTCACCCCTAATGTTTTAGATGGTCAGCTCAGCATCAGACCCTCACCCCTAATGTTTTAGATGGTCAGATCAGCAGCATACCCTCACCCCTAATGTTTTAGATGATCAGATCAGCAGCAGACCCTCGCCCCTAATGTATTAGAATGTCAGATCAGCAACAGGAACTCGCCCCTAATGTTTTAGAGGGTCAGCTAAGCAGCAGGCCCTAGCCCCTAATGGTTTAGATGGTCAGATCAGCAGCAGGCCCTCGCCCCTAATGTTTTGAAGATCAGATCAGCAGCAGGCACTTGCCCCTAATGTTTTAGATGGTCAGATCAGCAGCAGGCACTCGCCCCTAATGTTTTAGAAGGTCAGTTCAGCAGCGGGCACTCACCCATAATGTTTTAGAGGGTCACCAGCAGGCCCTCGCCCCTAATGTTTTAGATGGTCAGATCAGCAGCAGGAACTTGCCCCTAATGTTTTAGAGGGTCAGCTCAGCAGCAGGCCCTTACCCCTAATGTTTTAAATGGTCAGATCAGCAGGCCCTTGCTCCAATAGTGTTTGAGGGTCACCAGCAGGCCATCAATCATAGTTTTTCATGTATGATTGCCTCCTTTATGTGTAATAAAGGCTGTATTGTAGTGCCGGTTCCTTGTAATTTTTAGCAGCCCTTTCACTTAGTGCATAGGCTTTATGAGTGTAGGAGTCCCACTACCTGAACAATTGTACCACAATGTGAATAAGGCCCTCCTTTATGTGATATACAGGTTGTATCGGAGTGCCTCTTCCTTTAAATTTTTGGCAGCACTTGCACTTTATATAGAAGGAAATATACAGGAAAGAATGTTTCCTAACAATTTTTCCTCTAAAATCAATTTATCTTCGGTTTTGTGCGTATTATTGTCAGTCTGTAAAATTTGCTTACTAATCAGACAACATCGTTCCCAGCAGCGACCTGAAAGTCGAAGATGCATCTAGACATCCTCCCCATGCTGTTCCTGAACCGTTTCAGTGGTGTTTCCATCAATTTATGACCTTTTCATGTGAACCAGACACCCTCCCCTCTTCAGAGCAGGGGGTGCCTGGTTTAATGCTCGGGTTCTCCCATTGACTTCCATTGTGCTCGGGTGCTCGATAGAGCACCCGAGCATCCCGAGTTGTTCCACTCGAGCACCCAAGCACTTTGGTGCTTGACAAACACTACTGGTCAGGTCAAGGAAGGGGAGCTCAGCGAAGGGCATGGCCAGTGGCCTGATTTATCATTTTTTAGCCAGGGGGTGGCATAGATATCAGTATAGGTGCATGGACTGCCAGATTCATGCGCCTAATTTATGATGAGGATTATGGCTAGCCATAAATTAGGTGCTGCATCTGGCAGCACATCTGGTAATCATAGAAGCCACTCTATGATAAATTTGGCCCAATGCATATTTTATTTGTTGTATTTCTTTGGCCAACGACAGCATCTACAGTCCTCAATGTTGCTAGGATTACGGGTGTCCTCAAAGCTGAGAAATATATATATTACCCTCACCTCGGGCAGTCTCCGCCATTGTCCTGTGAGCTGAGCATAGGGAAAGACGTGGCAAGCGCTAATTCACTAGGAATAGTGTTGCTGAAAATGATTAATAGAAGAATATTGAAGAGGGAAGCTGCAGTAAGAGTGCAGGGAGAAAGCAGGGAGAGTGCAGGGAGAGTGCAGGGAGAGTGCAGGGAGAAAGCAGGGAGAGTGCAGGGAGAGTGCAGGGAGAAAGCAGGGAGAGTGCAGGGAGAAAGCAGGGAGAAAGCAGGGAGAGTGCAGGGAGAGTGCAAGGAAACTTATTCTGCGTCAGTTTTATTTATTTATTCCTACATTTACTTATTCCTACATCAGCAGTAAACTAAGATATGTAATTCAATACCAATACGATGGAAGCCTTTATTATTCCGGTGCCAGCATGCCAACCAATACCATCCAGTCTGCACCCCTTAGGTAGGCCAGGTCTTAATGATGACCATCCTCATCTTTTGTTGGCTTTACTTCTTCCAATAATCCTTCAAAGTCTCCATGTCCTAGAAAAGTCAGCAAGATGCAGAGAGAGGAGGAGCTGGATGTTCCTGATGACATATTCTCATCGATATTAGATGACGTGGAAAAGGAGGAAAAGAAGGTGGCAGAAGAAGGGCTCCCACCTGTAAGGCAAAGTGGGTACAGCCCCTGTTTAATGGTGCATTAAAGGTGCCGCGTGGCCATTAACAATGAAGACCGACTATACAGTGTGGCCTTCATTATTAAATTAAATGCAGCTGCGGGCTAATTGGCAACGCGGTTCTTCACCCCAGCATGGCCGCAGCACAGCGGCTCCATGTGGTCGTACCCCAAAGAAGAGTGGCTTGGTATACCTGATTTATAGCCATTCATGACAAATGAATTCATAACGAATAGAATTTCTTGTGGAACTTTGTCAAAGCTGCCAAATCGAATTTTTCTAAACTTTACTCATCTCTTAGTAATCACACCAAATATTGATTTGATTTAGATTTCAATTTTGTTCATTCACTTTCCATTTTGTTAATTGATAAAAATAAACTATTTACATGTCTATATTTGAAAGCATTCTTACTCTGCAGCATTTTTTCACACCTGACTAAAACTTTTTAACCAGTACTGTAGACATTATTAACATATTAAGAATACATAGACTACAGTACATGACAAATACAAGTGCAGATACGAAACTTGCTACTTAAAGGGAACCTGTCACCGGGATTTTGTGTATAGAGCTGAGGACATGGGTTGCTAGATGGCCGCTAGCACATCCGCAATACCCAGTCCCCATAGCTCTGTGCGCTTTTATTGTGTTAAAAAAAACGATTTGATACATATGCAAATTAACCTGAAATGAGTCCTGTCCCTGATTCATCTCACATACAGGACTCATCTCAGGTTAATTTGCATATGTATCAAATCTTTTTTTTTACACAATAAAAGCGCACAGAGCTATGGGGACTGGGTATTGCGGATGTGCTAGCAGCGATCTAGCAGCCCATGTCCTCAGCTCTATACACAAAATCCCGGTGACAGGTTCCCTTTAAGGGAGTTATCACAACATTTCATGTAATTTTTATATAATTCAGCTTGAAATACTAATAACCTTTGTAATTTACTTTCTGTTACAAAAATGCTGCAAGATGTCCCCTTTACATCAATATAATGATGCTCCCCATGTTCAATCTGTACAGTAACAGGCATGTCCACCTACTTAGCCATAATGAGTCAAACATGCCCAGTTTCATCCTTCAACTGTAACCAGCCACATCTTTTAGATGCTGTGACAGTCAGGTGAGGTTTACATGTTCAGGTTTTCTGATGCAGTTTTTGAAACAAGAACCAGGAGTGGCCTTTATGCTTACTCTACGTTTATGATTCACAACTGGTTTTTATTTCAGAAACTACATGAAAAAACCTGTATGTAAACCCAGCTTCACGGGAAGGGAGCTGCAGCAGAAAGGACATACCCCCTGCGAACGGACACAGACCCTAAGCTGCCAGTGTGAAATAAATCTAGAAAAACAAATGGAGCAATGAATGGGGAGATTTCTGGATCCATGTAAGGTACAGGTTTTTCTTTTGTTTATATTAAAATCATGGCATATTCCTTGTTAAGGGAACAGAGTGAAGTCTCATAACTGCGGTGCTCTTGAACAAATCAGACAGGAAAGCAAAGATTCTTGACATTGTTCAGTGAAATATGAGCTGTGTCAAGCAGGATCCCCATGGATGAACAATTTGATCAGATCGACCGTAATACAGATACATTTGAGGAGCAGGAGGTAAAGGTGGCACTGTAGCAAAAAGTTAATGAGCAAAGATCAAGCAATTGAGCAGAAAGCACAGACGGTGTGAGAGAAGATTGCAGATCATCTACCGGAGATAATCAATGCCATGCTCAGCTGTGGCATGAATTATAGAAAGCTACATGGACTAGATGTTAAAATACAGGAGCACTAGTCAGGTAGAATCAGGGATATTCAAGTTATTTCTTGGTTCCAGAGCATTCATCGTTGTGCACACTCCTGTATTAAAAGAAAAAATGCACGACCTCTGATATATACCGTATTTTTCGCCCTATAAGACTCACTTTTTCTCCCCCAAGAGTGGGGGGGAATAGCAGTGCGTCTTATGGGGCGAATGCTGCATTTTGCCGAATTTTCAATGATACGCCGCCAAGCCGTGCGGCGGGTGTTTCAGCTGAGAGGGAGGAGAGGCTGGGGGCCGCCATCTGCTTTTATAATGACAGTGGGGCCCATGCAGTGACTGTATTCTACTACACGGGCCCCGCTCACTGTATATAATCGTATCTGTAATTGTAGGCATTGTTAATGTATAAAAATTCTGGGTAATCAGCGCCTGTATTACTTACAAGCGCTCAGTAGCAGAGAGGAGGGAAGAGGCAGGCCGGGAGGATGGGCGCTGGCAGAGTGAGTCACTACGTCATGCGCCCACGCCGCCTGCTTCATTCATAGTCTTATGGGCAGATGCGTCTTATAAAGCAAAAAATGCGGTATGTCAATTATTCTAAAATATTTGTTTAAAGGGAATGTGTCATCAGAAAAATTACCTATTGTTTAAATCACATTTTAATGTTAACATATTTTAAAAGAATTTTTGATGATATTTTTAATTTTCCATGTCAATATATTTACACAAAAACCTTAAATCCTGCACTTTTCGCACTGGCCAATAAGCCTAACAATAGGCGCCATTTCTTGATCTATACAGATCACTTTACTGCAGTTATCTGTCATTCTGATCCTGCCTGTAAGGATATCACCTATGTGGATCCACCATTTACTATAGTTGATTATCAATGCTTATCTATTCTTTGCTTGTACAATGACCTCTGCACAGGGCACAGAGCATGTCCAGAAAACTCTCCCATAGAGGTCAGTAGGGTCAGCTCTTGACCATTGTGTCAATGGCCCATGGGGCTGCTGTAAATAAATTTTGTTAATGCTTTCTAAATGATATCTTTTGAAACATCATAGTGACATGTCAAAACCTGTAATTGGTGGGGGTCCAGGTGCTCAGGCCATCACTGATTGCTAAACCAAAGAGGCGAAGCTTGGCTCTGCGTGATGAAGAGCAGAGAGAGCAATGTACAGATAAATAGACTTTCTATTTGCCCATAGACCATTCAGTCTGCTCTCCAATGAGATTACAGCCAAAGGTTTATAGTGATCAGCCTTGGAGATCAGTTTTTTGTCATTGGTCCGACTCCGGACACCCTTAAGAAATACCTACGTTTGCATGAGAAAGCCATGACGAGCCAGTCAAAGGAAATATATTACTGTATATGTTGCCATTTAGGTGAAATCCTCCATGGGCATTTACGGTATACCCTCAGTAAGGCATAAATCTCTATGAGATAACATAGTAACATAGTTTATAAGGCCGAAAAAAGACAACTGTCCATCTAGTTCAGCCTGTTATCCTGCGAGTTGATTCAGAAAAAAAACTTTCAGGTAGAAGCCAATTTTTCCCACTTTATGGGAAAAATTGCTTCCGGACTCCAATCAGACAGTCAGAATAACTCCCTCGGTCAACAACCCATCTCGAGTAGCTATAGCCTGTAATACTATTACACTCCAGAAATACATCCAGGCCCCTCTTGAATTCTTTTAGTGAATTCACCATCTCAGGCAGAGAGTTCCATAGTCTCACTGCTCTTACTGTAAAGAATCTTCTTCTATGTTTGTGTAGAAACCTTCTTTCCTCCAGATGCAGAGGATGTCCCCTCGTCACAGTCACAGTCCTGGGGATAAATAGATGATAGGAGAGATCTCTGTAATGACCCCTGATATATTTATACATAGTAATTAGATCTCCCCTCAGTCATCTTTTTTCTAAAGTGAATAACCCTAATTGTGATAATTTTTCTGGGTACTGAAAAGCGACCCAAGGCTTAAGCCATAAAGGCCTACGGGCCAATGACACCAGGGCCATGGATTTGGCCGCTAACTTCAACTGGAGCTGTGCGGTATCGCACAAAAAGTCCGTAGCCAGGTTGATGGTTTTGAAGGCAGCCAGTATGTCATTCCGGGAAACCCTCTGGTGCACGTCAACTTGGATTTGATTTAGGCGAGACCGGAGGAACCTAGAGACCTCAGAAGCCGCTATGGCTGTGGAAGCGGAAGCCGCAGCTGCCTTATAACCCAGTCTTAGGGTGCACTCTTCTGTCAAGGGGATCCTGCAGACTAGACCCATTGTCTGCAGGAACCAGAGTGCGCTTGGACAACTTGGCAATAGCCATGACCACCTTGGGAATGGACCCCCATGAATCCACCAAGGGTTTAGACATTGGGAACATGGATTTAAAACTCTTAACTGTTTTGTTAAACTCTTTTCTGTTTTGTTAAAACCGGACCTTTCTCCTTTTTTTTGAAAGAGAGGTGGGTCTCATGCACTTTGAAGACACGAGGTGCCCAACTAGCGGGATCGGAAGGCTTCCCAGGGTCAACATCATGGTCCTCGACCTGATGGACTTGAGCAATTTCTGTGTCTTTTTAGGGGGGAAAAACCACAACGTCAGCTCGGAGAGGAAGAACCTAAGGAGACCACAGCAGGTCTCTCCACTGGGACAGAGGTCTCCATAGGGGCCTGGGCAGGCATAGGAAGCCTTTCATCCAGCAGGCCTATGACTCCCTTAATAGAGCCATCCACATAAGTCTTCAACCACTGATACATCTCCTGCATCATAGGTTCACTAGAGGGCTAAACCCTCGAAGCTTGAGGAAATTTGGCTTTGTGACTAATCAAATTTTTCCTGAAATTTGGATCAAAGTCCACTTTGAATTCTTTGATTTGCTTAGCACTAGGTTACACTTTGGGAAATAAAAACAAAATGCCTAAAATGTATTAAAGTAGTGAAACATGTAAGTCTTTCATGAACGCTCTGTTCCTGATTGTTCTGACCACTAGTGATTTTTAAGTGCTTTTAATTTTGGATGAAAACAGGCTTTAGAGGTATTTATTTTACTTACCTATATAGAATCAACATATTCTGTAGCAGTTTACGGATATTTCGACCACTTGCTGTCATCCGTGGCGCTCACAATCTAAACTTCCTGTCAATATGTCTCTGGAGTGTGGGACAAAATCCACACAAACACGGGGAGAACATGCAAACTTTAGGGAAGATGTTCTCCTTGGTCAGATTTGAACCTAGAACACCAGCAACCGTGCTGCCCTATTTTGAGTGTACACTCACCTAAAGAATTATTAGGAACACCATACTAATATGGTGTTGGACCCCCTTTTGCCTTCAGAACTGCCTTAATTCTACGTGGCATTGATTCAACAAGGTGCTGATATCATTCTTTAGAAATGTTGGCCCATATTGATAGGATAACATCTTGCAGTTGATGGAGATTTGAGAGATGCACATCCAGGGCACGAAGCTCCTGTTCCACCACATCTCAAAGATGCTCTATTGGGTTGAGATCTGGTGACTGTGGGGGCCATTTTAGTACAGTGAACTCATTGTCATGTTCAAGAAACCAATTTGATATGATTCGAGCTTTGTGACATGGTGCATTATCCTGCTGGAAGTAGCCATCAGAGGATGGGTACATGGTGGTCATGAAGGGATGGACATGGTCAGAAACAATGCTCAGGTAGCCCGTGGCATTTAAACGATGGCCAATTGGCACTAAGGGGCCTAAAGTGTGCCCAGAAAACATCCCCCACACCATTACACCACCACCACCAGCAGCCTGCACAGTGGTAACAAGGCATGATGGATACATGTTCTCATTCTGTTTACGCCAAATTCGGACTCTACCATTTGAATATCTCAACAGAAATCGAGACTCATCAGACCAGGCAACATTTTTCCAGTCTTCAACAGTCCAATTTTGGTGAGCTCGTGCAAATTGTAGCCTCTTTTTCCTATTTGTAGTGGAGATGAGTGGTACCCGGTGGGGTCTTCTGCTGTTGTAGCCCATCCGCCTCAAGGTTGTGCATGTTGTGGCTTCACAAATGCTTTGCTGCATACCTCGGTTGTAACGAGTGGTTATTTCAGTCAACGTTGCTCTTCTATCAGCTTGAATCAGTCGGCCCAGTCTCCTCTGACCTCAAGCATCAACAAGGCATTTTCGCTCACAGGACTGCCGCATACTGGATGTTTTTCCCTTTTCACACCATTCTTTGTAAACCCTAGAAATGGTTGTGCGTGAAAATCCCAGTAACTGAGCAGATTGTGAAATACTCAGACCGGCCCGTCTGGCACGGACAACCATGCCACGCTCAAACTTGCTTAAATCGCCTTTCTTTCCCATTCTGACATTCAGTTTAGAGTTCAGGAGATTGTCTTGACCAGGACCACAACCCTACATGCATTGAAGCAACTGCCATGTGATTGGTTGACTAGATAATCGCATTAATGAGAAATAGAACAGGTGTTCCTAATAATTCTTTAGGTGAGTGTATGTGATAATTAGAACACTGGATGCTGAACTATTCTAACTTTACTTTTATATTGTCTCCTCAGGATATTCTTTTAAGCTTCAAGTTCAAATCTAGAAATGGGTTATAACAGTGCTGTCTGATATTTATTAGCTTAATTTACTGGTGCACTGAATTCTACTTTATTTTGGGCAGAATAGGAAAGTAGGAAACTTTGATTCCTGCAGCTTTAGATTTTCTTCTGGCTACAAGATAGAGATACAGTGGTCCCCCAAGCTACAATATTAATTTGTTCTAGAACGACCATTCCATGTTCAAACCATTGTAACTTAAGTAATCGGTTCCAAAGCTCCAAAATGTCATCCAAGATAAGAGAAAATGATGATTTAAGAAAAATAAGCAGATAACTAAGACAGACAAAACAAGCCCTTACATATAACAGTCAGGAATAGATGCTAACATGCATCTCATACAGCTATATTACCAGAGAAGTGGCCTTGATTGGTTGGATCTGAGTCTAAAACATTGTATGTTGAGTCTAGTTTCAACTTATGATGGGTCAGAAAAGACCATTGTATGTTCAAAATATTGTATCCTGAGGCCATTGTATCTTGAGGGACCACTGTATAGGTAAAATAACTTGACTCTTTTGCCCAAACACGGAAAACTGTTTGTTTGGAGAGGGAGCTTGCTATCAAGTAAAGACCTGTAATCACAACAGCCTCTTTCTAAAAGGGAAGTGTTAAATGCTATGCATACCTTTGGGGGGCAATTTTTGTATGCATTTTTGTAAAACCCATGGAAGCATTCCGTAGTGCTTCCGTGGGGTTCTGTCCCTCTATTCCGCACTGCACCTTCCAGATTTCAGACTCATTCAAGTGCCTGTATACGGACACTGGCCAACAACGGCCGCGTGCATGAGGCCTATGGCTTTTCCTCGTGGAATCTAAATGCACCTCTAAGCTTTACTGTATTTTTTTTTACAATTTTCTGAGAGTGAATTACAGAGCAGTCTGCTTCACTAATGCTTGAGCTTTAAAGGGAAAGACTTGTAAGACTTATACCTGATGCACTAAGAGGACTGTAAAACGTTTATTTATCAGTGAGTGCATGCTTTATTTACTGCAATGTTTATTCCTTTTCATGCTGCCCTTTTCTCCACATCTTTAGTTATTACGTCTCTTCTTCCTTTAATAAATCACTATTATTTCAATTTTAAAACATACTCTCTTGTCTTTTATGCATCGCTGGATGTGTCAGACCTAGTTGTGTTCCAAAATAGGGTGATAAATAGCACTCCCCATTGAAACATAAAAGCAAACATTTAGGTATAGTTGAATTTGGCAGATGCTCCATTATGTTTGTCCCAGGGAGATCTTTTTCTTTCTTTTTTTTTTTTTCAACAAGCCATCTGGATTTCAGCACTCAGTACATCACTCTCGAGAGACTTCAATAATGAATGCAATTTGAACAGCTTCATGTAAATTAGTAAATTTTTATACTGTTTATATCAATAAAATAATGATTATTTATCAGTGGGTGATAGAATAGTTTATTTTCTAGCCACTACATTCATTACCGAACTGATCATAAATCTGGTGTCTCTATGGACATGAGTGCAGGCACTCAGGCCGGGAGAGCCTGAAGGAGGGGAATGGTAGTTGTGGCACTGATAGGAGTGGTATTGGCTCATGGTGGCTGTCCACCCAACTCTCCCTGTAGCTGTGTGTTGAATGTAGGGCACATCTTTTCTTCCCTCAGAGCACACCCTCTGACTTTCGGGGGCTTCTGTCTGGTGCTAGGTGGAGTGCCCTTGATCGGTACAAGGCAGATGTCAGGGCTGGCAGATGAGTCAATGATGAGGCTCATTTGGTTACAATAAATAGGTATTACTTTACTGAATAGATGATAGGAGTTGCAATACATAAAGCAGTAACAGGCACAGATTATGAGATAGATTACAGAGTAGGCTTTTCCCAATAGCAATGCATATAGCAATGATATAATGGTACAATGCATTAAAAAAGTCTAAAGACCCTTTCACTTTTTTACATTTTGTTATGTTGCAGCCTTGTGCTAAAATTTGAAAAAAAAAAATCTAGTTTCCCCCATCAATCTGCACTCCATACCCCATAATGAGAAGATAAAACAGAATTTTAATATTTTTCATTTAAAAGAACATTATTATTTTTTTTGCAGGGACATAAGTATTTAGACCCTTTGCTAGGACACTTAAAGGGGTGTTCCGGATACCATAAATATAATTTATGTTTTAGACTAATTCATCATCAATAATTATGGATGTGGTAGAGTTAACACTCATGGTTTATGAGACGTGTGATCTAAACTAAATGAGTTAAGCAAATACCTTCAATTGCTTTTCAATGGCTTTTGTCTTAAGGTAACGCAATGAGTTAAGAGCTCGAGTGCTAACCCTGCTACATCTGTATCTAATATAATGTAAATTTCACATTTTTACAATTCAGTAGTTATAAAAGTAGTTTTCTTCCTCTGCTTCCCACTGTGTTTTCTCATAAATTACCATGACCTGTAGTTCTGAGTAGTGTTGATCGAGCACTAAAGTGCTCGGGTGTTCAGGTGCTCGGGTCGAACACCTCGGACTGCTAAGGTGCTCTAGAAATTGATGGAAACACCACAGAAATGGTTCGGGAACAGCATGGGGAGGATATCTGGATGCATCTTGGACTCCCAGGTCACTGCTGGGAACGATGTTGTCCGAGTAGTACACCACTTTTACAGACTGACAATAATACATACAAAACCAAAGATAAAATTGATTTTAGAGGAAAAATTGTTAGGAAACATTATTTCCTGTATATTTACTTGTATATAAAGTGCAAGTGCTACTAAAAATTACAAGAAAGAGGCACTCTGATACAACCTGTATATCACATAAAGGAGGGCCTCATTCACATTGTGGTACAATTGTTCAGGTAGTGGGACTCATACACTCATAAAGGCTATGCACTAAGTAAAATTGCTGCCAAAAATTACAAGGAACCGGCACTCCAATATACCCTTTATTACACATAAAGGTGGGCATTATACACTCTTGAAAAATTATGATTGATGGCCTGCTGGTGACCCTCAAAAACATGAGGAGCAAGGGTCTGCTGGTGACTCGTTAAAACATTAGGGGCGAGGGCCTGCTGCTGAGCTGACCATCTAAAACATTAGGGATTAGGGTCTGCTGCAGAGCTGACTCTCTAAAACATTAGGGTTGAGTGCCTGCTGCTGATCTGAGTATCGAAAAAATTATGGGCAAGTGCCTGCTGGTGAGCTGACCCTGTAAAACATTATGGTTGAGGGCCTGCTGGTGAGCTGACCATCTAAAACATTATATGCAAGGGCGTGCTGGTGAGATGACCCTGTAAAACATTATGGTTGAAGGCCTGTTGGTGAGCTGACCTTCTAAAACATTACATGCGTGAGTCGGCAGGTGAGCTGACCCTCTAAAACATTATATGCGAGGGCCTGCAGGTGAGCTGACCTTCTAAAAGATTGTAGGTGAGAGTCTGCTGGTGAGCTGACCCTCTAAAACATTATATGCAAGGGCCTGCAGGTGATATGACCCTCTAAAAGATTGTAGGTGAGGGCCTACTGGTGAGCTGACCCTCTAAAACATTATATGCGAGGGCCTGCAGGTGAGCTGACCTTCTAAAAGATTGTAGGTGAGAGTCTGCTGGTGAGCTGACCCTCTAAAACATTATATGCAAGGGCCTGCAGGTGATATGACCCTCTAAAAGATTGTAGGTGAGGGCCTACTGGTGAGCTGACCCTCTAAAACATTATATGTGAGGGCCTGCAGGTGAGCTGACCTTCTAAAAGATTGTAGGTGAGGGCCTGCAGGTGAGCTGACCCTTTAAAACATTATATGCAAGGGCCTGCAGGTGAGATGACCCTCTAAAAGATTGAAGGTGAGGGCCTGCTGGTGAGATGACCCTGTAAAACATTATAGTGGAGGGCCTGCTGGTGAGCTGACCCTCAAGAACATTATATACGAGGGCCTTCTAATAAGCTGACCCTCTAAAAGATTGTAGATGAGAGCCTGCTGGTGAGATGACCCTGTAAAACATGGTTGAGGGCCTGCTGGTGAGCTGACCCCGAAAAACATTATATGCAAGGGCCTGCTGGTGAGCTGACCCTCTAAAAGATTGTAGGTGAGGGCCTTCTGGTGAGCTGACCCTGTAAAACATTATGGTTGAGGACCTGCTGGTGAGCTGACCCTCTGAAACATTACATGCAAGGGTCTGCAGGTGAGCTGACCCTCTAAAAGATTGTAGGTGAGGGCCTGCTGGTGAGCTGACCCTCTAAAACATTATATGCCAGGGCCTGCAGGTGAGCTGACCCTCTAAAACATTAGGAGCGAGGGCAGACTAATAAGCATGTTGATATGATGGAAGAGGAGGAGGGCGAGAAAAGGAAGATTTAACCATATACCCTTTTTTGCGGTGGAAGGGGTGCATGGGAATACAGTGTATTCAGTACTTTATGTTCAGCAGCTTTCCTCTGGTGAAGTAGAGAAGTCAGGGGCAATCCAGGCCTTTTTCATTTTTATAAGAGTCAACTGGTCAGCATTTGCATTTGCATTGAGGACGCTGATATGGTCTGCTATGTACTCCTTCACTATCTTCCAAATTTTTTTCCTCCTTGTGACACTAGGCCGCGCATCAGGGTGAGGGTGCTGGCTGGGTGTCATGAAACTGTCCCAGGCCTTGGAGAGTATTGCCCTGGCTCTGTTGGAACTGCTGTGTGTTCCTCTCCCCTCCCCTCCTCGGTTGCCCAAGGAACTACGTACTCTGCCGTCAGCGTTGTCAGCTGGAAATATTTGGAGCAATTTTTCCACAAGGACCTTCTGGTATTGCACCATTTTGCTCGTCCTCTCCACTATATGAATGAGAGATGAGAAGTTCTCTTTGTAGCGGGGGTCTAAAAGGGTGAACAACCAGTAATCGGTGTTGGGCAAAATGCGTAAAACTAGTGGGTCACGGGAAAGGCAGCCTAACATAAAGTCAGCGATGTGTGCCAGAGTCCCAACAGGCAAGACTTCGCTGTCGTCATCAGGAGGATAACTCTCAATCTCCTCATCCTTTTCCTCCTCTTCTGCCCATCCACGCTGAACAGATGGAATTAAACTTCCATGGGTACTACCCTCTGTAGCGGAGGCAACCGTCTCTTGCTCCTCCTTATCATCATCCAATTTGCGCTGAGAAGACTAACTGAGGGTGGTCTGGCTATTACCCTGTGTAAGCTGTCGATCACTTGCGGAAATGGGCACACACACAGCTTACCTTCACCAGTAGCTCAGGCAAATTGGGGTAGGTTTTGAGAAACCGCTGAACCACTAAGTGGAAGACGTGGGCTAGGCATGGGATGTGTGTGAGCTTGCCAAGCTCCAAAGCCGCCACCAAGTTACGGCCAGCAGCTGCTAATATAAAATTACAGGGAATGTCACAGGAATGTGGAAACGTTACACAGGAGAGGTACCCCAGTAAACACGTTACACAGGAGATGTAGCGCAGCTAATGTCACTGTCCGCAGCAGACACCGTCTACGGAAAAAGTACACTGGATGTCAGAGATGTTTTTGGATGTGCACACGTTACACAGGAGATGTAGCGCAGCTAATGTCACTGTCCGCAGCAGACACCGTCTATGGAAAAAGTACACTGGATGTCAGAGATGTTTTTGAGATGCGCACACGTTACACAGGAGATGTAGCGTAGATAATGTTGCAGCGGCCCAACTATTGCACGCTATTTAGCGCAGGATGCGCTAAAAATATATATTGCTGCCACACACAATAGTCCTTAAAAGGACTTTTGGGTCTGTAAAGTTTTAGCAATTTAGCGCAGGTTGCGCTAAAAATATACAGTATATTGCTGCTGCCTCACACAATAGTCCTTTTGGGTATGTAAAGGACTTTTGGGTATGTAAAGTTTTAGCAATTTAGTGGAGTTTGTGCTAAATATATATATTGCTGTTGCCACACACAACAATAGTCCTTAAAAGGACTTTTAGGTCTCTGGTTTTTCAACTTAAAAAAAAATATTTCACTCCCTACGCTATCTTTCACTTCTTCAGCACAACTCTCCCTGACTAACACTGAGCCGAACACGTGTAATCGGGTGCTATATACAGATGGCCTTGCGGTTCGCCCGGCGGTCATTCTTTGCTCATTCGCGATTCGCTAAACATGCGAACATATGGCGATGTCCGCCGACGCCATATTCTTTTGCATTGCGCCAAACTTTGACCCATGACACATCCATCAGGTGGGACAGGACAGCTAGTTGAGACGTTTCAGCACATGGACACATCCCCACCCTATCACAGAACCCGATCTGGCAGCCAACTGGTGTGATATACCTTTTGCCCCCCAAAAAAACTGATTGAGGGGTGTGATATACCTATAATATACTTTCTAACATAGAAAGTATTTTATAGTGCATTTGTATTGTGCAGGAGTTGTGTGCGGTTCTGCTGTGATACCGCAGGTATATGGAGGGACAAGCGTTATTGGAACAACCATTTCCAACAGGTGTGATATACCTGTTTCCCCCAAGGGGTTTAGTATTCATGCTTCCACAAAATACTGATTGAGGGGTGCGATATACCTGCTTCCACAAAATATTTATTCAGGGGTTCTATATACCTGTTTCCACAAAATTGTGATTGAGGGGTGTGATATACATGCTTCTACAAAATACTGATTAAGGGTTTTATATACCTGCTTCCACAAAATACTGATTAAGGGGTGCGATATACCTGCTTCCACAAAATATTGATTGAGGCTTGCGATACACCGGCTTCCACAAAATAGTGATTGAAGGGTGCGATATACCTGCTTCTACCAAATATTGATTCAGGTGTTCTATATACCTATTTCCACAAAATACTGATTAACGGGTGCGATATACCTGCTTCTACATAATACTGATTAAGGGGTTCTATACTTGCTTCCACAAAATACTGATTGAGGGGTGCGATATACCTTCTTCCACCAAATATTGATTGAGGCCTGCGATACATCAGCTTCCACAAAGAACTGATTGAGGGGTGCAATATACCTGCTTCCAACAAATGTTGATTCAGGTGTTCTATATACCTGTTTCCACAAAATACTGATTGAGGGTTGCGATATACCTGCTTCTAAAAAATACTGATTAAGAGGTTCTATATACCTGCTTCCACAAAATACTGATTGAGGTGTGCGATATACCTGCATCCATCAAATATTGATTGAGGCCTGCGATACACCGGTATCCACCAAATACTGATTGAGGCCTGCGATATACCTGCTTCCACAAATACTGTTCTTCTCTAGGGACTTTGGCACAGGGTCATTTTGAAAATGACAGGCAGAGGAAGAGGCAGGCCGTTCCACAGGGGTGGTAGGGGTCGGGCAGGTGCACCAGGTCGGAGCCTAAGTGGATAGTTGGAGAAGGTGCGTGCGATTACGTCAAATGACTCACCAGAGTTAGTAGAGTGGCTCACTCAGCCTTCCACTTCTGCACCTTTCTCATCCTCTGTATCTGCACCCACCTCACTCTCTGCTGTGTGCACCCCCAAAGACACCACCACCACCATAGCCCCTCCACTCGAGTCAGAGGAATTATTTTCCCATCCATTCCCAGACTTTACCGATATGCAGCCATTCTTGGCATCGGATGAGGAAGAGGAGGTAGCAATGGCCACCACCCGTCGGTCTGACGACAGTACCCAGATCAGCCCAAGGAGGGTACTCCCCGCTGTTGCTGCCTACACCGAGATCTCTAATGTCAGTGGTGGTGAAGGTGATGATGATGACGTGTCAATATACGTCACATGGGTGCCCACAAGAGAGAAAGAGGAGGGGAGTTCAGAGGGAGAGATGGAGCAGCAGATAGGGAGGAGAAGGAGAAGCAGGCAGAACTCACAGTGCACAGGAGGCAAAAAGCAGACTGCAAATGTATCGGGAGCTCTCCACGTCCTGCCTCTTCTTCTCCTCTTTCTTTCCATTTGTCCACCACTCTACCTTCCACTGTGCCGTCATCGTGTTCATCTGGCAGAAGGCAGGCTTCCGTGGCCCAAATGTTCGAACGTAAAAAGTTGATGACGCCGGATAACCCTCTTGCCCAACGGCTGACCGCTGGCTTGTCTGAACTGCTAGACTGCCAACTACTGCCATATAAACTGGTGGACTTTGTGGCCATTGGCATACCGCAATGGAAGGTCCCCAGAAGGAAATATTTCTCCCAGAAGGGCATCCCAGAGCTATATGGCCATGTTCAGCGGCAAGTGAATATATCTCTGGCACACAGTGTCGGTGCCAAGATACATCTGACCACAGACACGAGGTCTAGCAAACACAGGCAGGGAAGGTACATAACTTTTACTGCCCACTGAGTGAACCTTATGATGGCCGTCAAGCATGTAACCCGTGGCACCTGTGTTGATTTGGTGTTACCACCACGGATTCCATGAGGCATATTTTTCTCCTCCTCCTACTCCATCCTCCATCTCTTCCTCGGCTGATTCGTCCTTTTCCACTGCTACCGCCTCTTCCGCTGCACACCCCCCAAGCTTTGATCGTGTCATTGATCAAGCCGTCGAGGAGCAGGAGCTGGAAGAAAACAAAGTCGCAATATTGAATCAATTCCCAGGGGGGGCTACTCCACCTGAGACAAGTCAGCAGGAGTCTGAAGAGGAGTCAGAGGAGGATATTTTGTGGTTGGGGGAGGAGGAGGAGCAAGAAGAGCAGGCTTTGAGGGAGACTTTAAACTTTTCGGGGATCCCTGGTGTTGTCCGTGGCTGGGGAAAAGAGACCGAGGACGACATTCTCATGGGCGATGGATAGGAGCCAGGGCGCTCCACTGCTTCCAATTTAGTGCAAATAGGGGCCTCCAGTGTTTAAAGAGGGATCCCCGTATAAAAAGCATAAAGATCAAGGAACAGTATTGGGTGGCAACGTACTTAGACCCCCTGTACAAACACAAAATGGTGGACATGTTACCAGCATCACAGAGGGCTGTCAGAATGCAGCATTTCCAGTCCTTGCTGCGAGAGATGCTGTATTCTGCTGTTGCGGGCGCTGGCAGAGGAATTTCCACCCACAGCGAAACAGGTGTGGGTACCAATCCTACCACGCCTTCACGAAGAGGGCGGTTTGAAGATGTGTTGGTCACTTTGGCTATGAGATCATTCTTGGAGCCAACCCATCGACAGCCGCCCTCTAGATCCAACCTCAGGGAACACGTAGACCAACAGGTGTCCGACTACATTGGGTTAACGGAAGATGTGGATGCTCTGAGAAGCGAGGAACCCTTTGACTACTGGGTATGCAGGATTGACAATTTGCCATGGAACTCTTGGCTTGCCCCTGATAAAGTGGCCTGTCCGAAAGGACGTTCAGCGCAGCAGGGGGGATCGTGACCGATAAGCACACTCGCCTAGCTTACGACAGTGTGGACTACCTTGCATTTCTAAAAATTAATGACGCATGGATCTCGGAGGAATTCAAGACCTATGATTACCACGTGTAACTGAGTTTCCTCATGCCAGCCCACACATATCCGCCACCACCCACAACAAAGAATGGTCCTTGTCTTATCTATATACAGCGGCATAAAAGGCCTTTTCTGTCAGGTGAATGCCTAATTTTTAGGGCCTGTACTCCACTGGCTTACAGTAAAATTGTTATTCAGTGAACGCCTAATGTACCTCCAGCCACATAATCAAGTGTTATTTTCTGTCAGGTGAATGTCTAATTTTTGGGTTCTGTACTGGCCTACAGTAAAATTGTTATCCACTGACCATTTGATACACCTCCAGCCACATAATCACTTGTTCTTTTATGTCAGTTGAATGCCTAATTTTTGGGACCTGTACTGGCCTACAGTAAAATTGTTATCCAGTTACCGCTTAATGTACCTCCAGCCACTTAATCACTTGTTCATTTTGTCCGGTGAATGCCTAATTTTTGGGGCCTGTACTCCACTGGCCTACAGTAAAATTGTTATTTACCGACTGCCTAATATACCTCAAGCCACATAATCACTAGTTTTTTTCTGTCCGGTGAATGCCTAATGTTTGTGGCCTGTACTCCACTAGACTGCAATAACATTGTTATCCACTGACTGTCTAATATACCTCCAGTCACATAATTACTTGTTTTTTTCTATCCAATAAATGCATAATATTTGGGGCCTGTACTCCACAGGCCTGCAGTAAAATTGTTATTCACTGACAGTCTAATATACCTCCAGCCACATAATCACTTGTTCTTTTCTGTCCAGTGAATGCATAATGTTAGTTGCCTTACTCAACTGGCAAACAGTAATATTGTTATCCAGTGACCGTCTAATATACCTCTAGCCAAATAATCACTTGTTTTTTTCTGTCAGGAGATTGCATAATTTTTGGGGCCTATACTCCACTGGACTGCAGTAAAATTGTTATCCACTGACCATCTAATATACCTCCAGCCACATAATGACTTGTTCTTTTCTGTCCGGTGAATGCCTAATATTTGGGGTCTATACTCCACTGGCCTGCAGTAAAATTGTTATCCACTGACCGCCTAATATACCTCTAACCACATAATCATTTGTTCTTTTCTGTCCAGTGAATGCATAATTTTTGGGGCCTGTATTACACTGTCCTACAGTAAAATTGTTATCTACTAACCGCCTAATATCCTTTCAGCCACATAATCACTTGTTCTTTTCTGTCCGATGAATGCATAATGTTTGGAGCCTGTGCTCCACTGGCCTGCAGTAAAATTGTTATCCAGTGACCGTCTAATATACCTCCAGCCACATAATCACTTGTTCTTTTCTGTCAGGTGAATGCATAATTTTTTGGACCTGTACTTTACTGGCATGCAGTAAAACTGTTATCCACTGACCGTCTAATATACCTCCAGCCACATAATGACTTGTTCTTTTCTGTCTTGTGAATGCCTATTGTTTGGGGCCTGTACTCCACTGGCCTACAGTAAAATTGTTATCCAGTGACCGTCTAATATACCTCCAGCCACATAATCACTTGTTCTTTTCTGTTCCATGAATGCTTAATGTTTGTGGCCTGTAATCCATTGGCCTGTAGTAAAATTGTTATCCACTGACCATCTATTATACCTCCAGC
The DNA here is from genome assembly GCF_014858855.1 of Bufo gargarizans. Taxonomy (NCBI): domain Eukaryota; kingdom Metazoa; phylum Chordata; class Amphibia; order Anura; family Bufonidae; genus Bufo; species Bufo gargarizans. The sequence continues at coordinate 68,090,777 of NC_058082.1, read as the reverse complement.
CACATAATCACTTGTTCTTTTCTGTCCGATGAATGCATAATGTTTGGGGCCTGTACTTCACTGTCCTACAGTAAAATTGTTATCTACTGACCGCCTAATATACCTCCAACCACATAACCACTAGTTTTTTTCTGTCCGGTGAATGCCTAATGTTTGTGGCCTGTACTCCACTGGCCTGCAGTAAAATTGTTATCCACTGACCGTCTAATATACCTCCAGCCACATAATTACTTTTTTTTTTTTTTGTCTGTTGAATGCCTAATGTTTGGGGGCTGTACTTCACTGGACTGCAGTAAAATTGTTATTCACTGACCATCTAATATACCTCCAGCCACATAATCACTTGTTCTTTTCTGTCAGGTGAATGCCTAATGTTTGTTGCCTGTACTCCACTGGCATATAGTAATATTGTTATCAATTGACTGTCTAATATACGTCCAGCCACATAATCACTTGCTCTTTTCTGTCCATTGAATGCATAATTTTTTGGGCCTGTACTTCGCTGGCCTGCAGTAAAATTATTATCCACTGACCGTCTAATATACCTTCAGCCACATAATCACTTGTTCTTTTCTGTCCATTGAATGCATACTTTTTGGGGCCTGTACTCCACTGGCGTACAGTAAAATTTGTATCCACTGACCGTCTAATATACCTTAAGCCACATAGTCACTTGTTCTTTTCTGTCTTGAGAATGCCTATTGTTTGGGACCTGTACTCCACTGGCCTACAGTAAAATCTTTATCCACTGACCGTCTAATATACCTCTAGCCACATAATCACTTGTTCTTTTCTGTCTTGTGAATGCCTATTGTTTGGGGCCTGTACTCCACTGGCCTACAGTAAAATTATTATCCACTGACCACCTAATATACCTTTAGCCACATAATCACTTGTTCTTTTCTCTCAGGTGAATGCCTAAATTTTGGGGCCCATACTCCTGTGGCTTAAAATAAAAAAATTCTAGGCTCCAGCAGGGTACATTTTGAGAGTTTCACTTTAAGACACATAAAAATGGCCCCTGATAAAAATACATTTTTTTGTGGTATGTCTCTAATATGTCACTGTCCATGTTGTGGGACTATTTCTGCACTTCTAGTAAGTATTTGGTGGCTGCAAATATGACCTAAAGGTTTTTCAGGTTCGTCTGCCATTCAAGTGAATGGGGCCCGCCGCGATTGCGTGTTCGTGTTCGCGAAACGTCCCGATGTTTGTCCATCACTAGTGCTGTATAGCACCCGATGATGCGTTCTGGCCAGCCAATCACTGTAATGCCAGTAACCAACATGGCTACGGCATTAATGTGAAAGGCAGTACTTACCTGCACATTTATTGGCTGCTTAGCAGCTAACAAACGTGCGGGGAGGAGACTCGAGCATTGCACTCGAGCACATGCGGTATTCGGCCGCAGACAATAATGCTCGAGCCGAACTGGTGTGAAAGTCACTGTTAAAGGGGAAGGCTGCTGTAAAGGTCAAAGTTAAGGGGGTGGGCTGCTGTGGAGGTCCAATTTTAATAGACAGGGCACTGTGGGGGTGGGGTCAATGTTAAGGGGTGGGGGCTGTGGAGGTCACTGTTTTGGGGGCGGGGTGCTGTAGATGTCACTGTTATAGTGGATAGTGTTGATATCTTTTAACGACACATACAAACATTAAATGAAATAGATTGAATATACCCGAGCAAAGCCGTGTCCTTCAGCTAGTAATATATATAATCCAGACAGTTAGTGGTAGATAGTATAGGTTAGTTAGTGTAGCTGATAGGTTCCAGTGTAGGGTATTAGGTACATTAGTTAGGTAGCACAGTCATATATATAATCCAGATAGTTAGTGTGAGATAGTGTAGGTTAGTAAATGAATAGTGTAGCTGATAGGGTTTAGTGCAGGGTATAAGGTTAGATAGATAATATAGTGTAGCCTTTTGCTGTCTTTTAGTCTGAAAAAAATAGTATTTTGCTGTGTTTTAGGTTTTTGTGTGCTAGGATTGTCTGCGTCTTTTGTCTGTGAAAAAAAAAAAAGTCTTCCTGTGTTTTAGTTTAACAGTTTTAGGGTTTCGTTTGTTACTGAGGGATTATTGTCTGCCTCTTTTTTCAGTGGAAAAAAATAAATGAATTTAAAAAAAAGTATTTTTGTTTTAGTGTTACTGTTTTAGGGTTTTGTATGTTAGTGAGGCATAATTGCCTTCGTCTTTTGTCTGTGAAAAAAAAACTTAAAGTATTTGCCTGTGTTTTAGGGTTACTGTTTTAGGGTTTCGTTTGCTAGGGAGGGATTATTGTCTACATCAGGGGTGCACAACCTGCGGCCCGGGGGCCACATGCGGCCCTCAATACCATTCTATGAGGCCCCCAGCCATCTGATCTTGTGGCTTGCTCACATGAATCTTTCATGTATTGTCCTATTAGATGGGAGTACTAGAAGTGTAACTGGACATTTAGAATATATACTGTATGTTCAATATGCCATAAATATAGTATTTCACTTGGTACTACCCCTTTCAAGATTATTTTCGGCCCTTGGAATTGTTTCAGGTTGACAATGTGGCCCCCAACCAGAAAAGGTTGTGCACCCCTGGTCTACGTCTTTTGTCTTTTAGTCTTTGCCTCTGTATTAGTGTTATTGTTTTAGGGTTTCGTGTCTATTTTTTTTCTTTTTTGCCCCATTGTCCTCAACCCAATAAAGTTTGCCCAAACTCCCTCATTATTTTCTTTCCAAATTTTTTTTCTGTTGCTTAAAAACATTTTTGTAATTTACTAATTTGGTGAAATAATGAGTGGAAGTGGTCGTGGGGGCAGCCGTGGTCATGGTAGGGAAGTTGGTTCCAGTGCTGGACTGCTGCCAGCATGGGACCGCTCCTCTACCCACGGAGGGGCGGGCGCAGGTGGCAGGGGCGTCCGCCTGCTCCGCGATTGGAGGGGGTCCAACTGGGGCGGGTGGTTTCAGCCACAGTACCCCCGCACCTAGTCAGACCCAGGTGTCAGCAAGGGGACAGCAGAGCCAGGTCAATGGCTCCACGTCTGCTATTCCCCTCAGTCAACCACTAGTCGACCTTGGGTCTCACATTACAGGCGATAAGGAGGAGGGTGACTTTGAATGGGAGCCACCTCCCTTGTCTGATGACGAAAGCAGGCACCCGAGGCAAACGGTGCGCCAGGTCACCACGGAGCCAAGTGGCAGGGGCTCCACTGGTAATGGCAGCAGGAGGCGGCAGCAGGTGCCGGCTCCACCTGTATGCACCTACGTAGCCCGAACAGGCGCAAGCCAGCACCACCCCATCTGACAGGAGGTCGGTGCATAAGTCACCTGTTTGGGCTTACTTCACTCTGGCAGCAGATGATGTGACAATTGCCATATGTCAGCTATGCAATGCCAGGGTGAGGAAAGGGAGGTCTGTTGCGCGGCTGGGTATCACTGCCCTTACTCAGCACCTGAGAGTCAACCATTGGCGGGAGTTGGAACAGATGCAGGTTGGTCGTAGCAGCGCCAGCGGCAGTGCGCAGGGGACAGCAGCTGCTGCCACTGTCCTGCAGCCATCCCAACCCCTTCCAACAATGCATTCCCACTCCCCCACTCCCTCTCCTAGAGGTACTGGTACCAGCATCCAGACCTCTGCCTCCTCTGCACCCTCCTCTATTGCCTCCACTGCCATCCGGTGCCAGCCGTCGTTTGCTGACGCATTTGAACGCACCGCGCCCTACGCCCCCGGGGACTGACGCGTACGTTCCTGGATCGGCAGCGACTTCTTGGCCCCCGCCGTCTGTTCCGGGCGCTGAAGGGTCCCTTGTTAATCCTTCTCCTTAGCTCTCCCTCCAAACTTAATTTTTTTTAACTTCTGTATATATTTCTTAATGATATATTTATATTATTTATTTATTTATTTATTTATGGATTACATTTTTAATATATATATTTATTGATTTTATTGATAAATGTATTTATATATTTCTGTATTGATGATTTTATTTATGTATTTATTGATGATTTTAATTATTTAATTATTTATTTATGGATGATTTTTTATATATTTATTTATTCATTGATAACTTTATTTATATATCTCTTTATTGATGAATGTATTTATGTATTTATTTATTCATGACTTAATTTATATATTTCTCTATTGTTGAATTTCTTTACATATTTTTTGGGCGACCACTTTTTTTATTTTAAAATTTTTTAGTTTATCTTTTTTTCATTAATTTATTAAATCACTTATTTATTTATTCATTAATTTAACTAATTGTTGAAATATTTATATATATATATATATACACTACACATTAGGCCCGTTTGAATAACGGGCTCTAGAACAGTAGTTCATAAACATTCGTAGCAACATTATATCTTAAATGTCAAGGGAACTTTATCACATTGGCTTTTTGTGTTGAATAACTTGATTCAATTGTTTAATCATTTCAGGCCTAGTATAGTGTAACCCTTATTCCTCTGTGTTATCTCTAGACACTGCCCTCCATACATAAAACATATTGGAAAATAGACCTCTCAGATACCAATTGGCACACCCCTCTGCTCTAAGTTTCCATATCGGGCACATCGAGTCTGTGGTAACGCAGCCTGCCACGCCGTGTGCTGATTCCACCAAGCCAGAGGGCAGCAGGACTGGCGTGGTTTAGCAGTGTCTCTCTCATCCTGCTTTTGTCTGTGAAGTGTCATGGATGTTACCGACGCTCACACGACCCATACATTCCATCTCTCCCTGGAAGCCCCTAAATCTTCTCCCCCTCCAGACATCTGCATTGTATAGGACTCGATTACTGTACATTTTTCTTGAACCTACAGGATCTGATTTTCTATCTCAAGTCCACAAAGATGACGCAGAGCTGCATTCATTTTCATTAAATTTACTGGCAGTTCTATGTAACTCAAGAACACATGTTGCCTTTAAAACAGACTACAAACTCTGCTCTGCTGGATGACAGTGTAGGTGCTTCCCGGTGCCTGTCAACCCCTTCCTGGTGAAGTCTGGCCCGGGCTGTGTGACACTACCCCAGGTGTGTAGCCAAGCCTCGCAGCTAAAGGCTTATTCAGCAGCCTGACCTGCAATCGATGACCCAGGCTTTGCACTGGAGGCAGCCGCCGAGGACTCCACCAGCAGCTGGGGAACGTGAATGAGTCATCACCGACGGGAGGGCAACTTATCCTGGCGGCAAAACCGGAGACACTTCCAGACCCGGCCCGAGGCTAGTTGGTTCCTCACTTGCTTCTGTGCTGAGAGGGGCTAGAGGACAGCTGGCTGCTGCCGATGGCCAGAGCCCAGCGTGTGTGTGGCGCTAATCATGTATGGGTGGGGCGAGCGACGATACCCATGCCCCCTCACAGACAAAAAGAGGATGAGAGAGCCGCTGTTAAACCCACCAGTCCTGCTGCCCTCTGGCTTGGGGAATCAGCACACGGCGCGGCATGCTGCGTTACCACAGTGTTCTTCTCCAGACTCGATGTGCCCGATATGTAAACTTAGAGCAGACTGGTGCGGGCAGCGTGTGGAGCTAATGTTATCCTAATTTATTGTGGGCTTTGCAAACTTAACATACCTTTGAAAAAAAATATTGTCGAAGAAAAATTTTGAATTTTGTATGCATGGGAGCACATACCTTCTCTAGACGAAGAACTTACTGCTGTCAGAGGTGTCTAAATTTATTTTTGGTGTTGCCCTGGTCTAGTGGGGGCTCATTGCTGGGAACACATTCCTGATGCAAACAATGAACCTGCTGGTATTAGAGGTGTCTAAATTTATTTTTGGTGTTGCGCCGGTCTTGTGGGGGCCCATTCCTGGGAGAGCATTCCTGCTGCAAATAAAGAACCTGCTGCTGGCTGTTCCTGCTGAGTTAGGCCGAGCTATGTGTAGGCCTTAGCCCCGACCATTATCATGTACCTGCTGCTGCTGTCTATCCTGATCTTGAGGAGTTATGTGTCGGCCTTGTTCTACAGCATTACCATATCCCTGATGCTGTCTGTTCTGATCCTGCTGCATTAGGGTGAGCTATGTGTATGCCTTAGACTACAGCGTTACCATTTCCCTGCTGCTGTCTGTTCTGCTGAGTTAGGCCCAGCTATGTGTATTCCTGACACTACACTGTTAGCATTTTCTAGCTGCTGCTATCTGTCCTAATATTACAGAGTTAGGCCCAGCTATGTTTATGCCGTATACTACAGTGTTACCATTTACCTGCTGCAGTCTGACCTGCTCCTGCTGAGTTTAGATAGGTGTACGCCTTATACTATACCCTTAGCAATTATCTGCTGCTGATGTTTGTCCTGATCCTGCTGAGGACTACCAGCATGGACCACTAATTCGCCCTTGGACTTTATCAACTATCAATTATTAGAATTCTCCTAAATGGTTGTGCATGCTTAATTTTTTGCGCATGTGCTCTGTTCATCTTAGATTGTCAATATTTATATATATATTAAGATTCATTTGAATAAAATATATCGGTCAAGATCCCCCCTGCTGCGCTGAACGTTCTTTCAGACAGGACACTGGACGAGGGGCAAGCCAACAGTTCCATGGCAAATTGTGTCAGCTCTGGCTACAGGTCAAGCCTGCACACCCAGTAGTCCAGGGGTTCCTCGCTTCTCAGAGCGTCCACATCGGCCGTTAACCCGATGTAGTTGGACGCCTGTCTGTCTAGGCATTCTGTGAGGCTGGATACGGAGGGCGGCTGTCGATGGGTTGGCTACAAGAATGATCTCATCTCCGAAGTAACCAACACATCTTCAAACCGCCCTCTTCTTGCATGCGCTGTTGGATTGGTACCCGCAACTGTTTCTCTGTGAGTGGAAATTCCTCTGCCAGTGCCCGGAAAAGCAGAATGCAGCATTAATCGAAGCAAGGCCTGGAAGTGCTGCATTCTAACAGCCCTCTGTGATGGTGGTAACATGTCCACCATTTTGTGTTTGTACAGGGGGTCTAAGTACGTTGCCACCCAGTACTGGCCTTTAGCCTTTATGCTTTTTATACGGGGGTCCCTCTTCAAACACTGGAGCATGAAAGCCCCCATTTGCACTAAATTGGAAGCGGTGGAGTGGCCTTGCTCCTGCTCATCATCCATGATAATGTCGTCCTCGGACTCCTCCCCCCAGCCACGGACAACACCAGGGACCCCAGAAACATTTAAAGCATGCTCTTCTTGCTCCTTCTCCGCCCCAGCACCATTCTCCTCTGACTCCTCTTCAGACTCCTGTTTACTTGTCTCAGATAGAGTAGCTGTCACGGCGGGGAGTGGGGAAAACCCCCCACCGTGCAAAGGCAGAGACTGCAATGCCAGATAGGAAGGAACAGGGAGCAGGTCACCACCTAGCGCAACCCTGAACTCACCTTAGACTCCTACTGCATGAGCCGCCTCAGAAGGTAAGGGGGCTCATGCTCACCAACCTTTGACCCTGCTATCCCTACAAAGCCCTAGGCCTAATGACAGGGCAGAGACCACCTATTTATCCAACACCACGGATGAATGGTGTCTCAAACGGCCCAGTGGCAAGCAGGATAGAAGGCCATGGGCTAAACAGTACAGCAGGTAAGTTACACAGTAACATAACTATGCAATCCTCACTTACCTGCCATAGCCATGATGGAAGGTGGCTCCAAGCTGGAAAAGCCCACATATGTGTCTTTGCTTAAACCCCTACGGGAAATCACGCCCCTTGCGGAGCCTCATACAACAATCAAACCTCCAAGCAAAACCCGCACCATAACTACATACACCAGGTGGGGGGAGGAATGACAAACACACCGGAGGGGACAACAGACAAAGCAAGAAATACAAAATAACAAATAAGGATAGCTCACACAGACAGTATCATTCAGCCCAGGAGCATAGCTCCACACCAAGCTGACAAACCAAACTGACACTCAGGCTCCACCACACCAACATATAGGAGGCCTGAGGTCACACCCACCACACCTACCAAGCACACCTTAACCCCGTGCACACCAAAGCAGGTAAAGGAAACATCCTAAAAGGGAAAGCGCACACACATGCATAAAAACTAATTGCCACCGGCAACCAGCATGCGCGGCAAAAATGTCGCGGCACACACCGAGGCCATGACAGTAGCCCCCCTGGGTATTCATCCAGCATTGCGACTTCCTCATCTTCCTGCTCCTCGATGGCTTGATCAGTGACACGACGCAATGCACGCCCCAGAAAGAAGGCGTAAGGTAAGATGTCACTGATGGCGCCCTGGCTGCGACGGACCAGTTTAGTGATCTCATCAAATGGCCGCAGAAGTTTGCATGCATCGCGCATGAGCAGCCACTGGCGCGATGAAAAAAAAACAAGCTCCCCAGAACCTGTCCTGCCGCAGAGTTCGTACAGGTAGTCATTAACTGCATGTCTCTGCTGGAGCAGCCTATTATTGGTGTCACCGCTGAACATCAGCAAGGCGATCCATGGCCGTGTAAGATCTTCTAAAATGGCTAGAGATTTTCCTGGCCTGCCGCAAAATGTCTTGGTAGCAGTGGAAAAGGAGTAGTCAGCTGAGGAGGAAATGGAGGATGGAGTAGGAGGAAGAGAAAAAAAGGCAGGCTTGCATGTAATCCGTGGCGATAACACCAAATCCACACGGGTTGCATACTTGAGGGCCGTCAGAAGGTTCACACAGTGGGCAATAAAATTTATGTACCTTCCCTGCCATGTTTGCTAGACCACGTGTCTATGGAGAAATACTTCCTTCCGGGTACCTTCCATTGCGGTGTGCCAATGGCCATACATTTTCTAAAGGTCTCCGAGTCCACCAATTTATATGGCAGTAGTTGGCGGACTAGCAGTTCCGACAAGCCGGCGGTCAGCCGCTAGGCAAGAGGGTTATCCGGCGTCATCATCTTTTTACGCTCGAACATTTGGGCCAAAAAGCCTGCCTTTTGCCAGATGAACGCGACAACGGCACAGTGGAAGGTGGAGTGGAGGACAAATGGGAGGAGAGAGGAGAAGGGGAAGGAGAAGAGGCAGGACATGGAACACCAGTCTTTGTGGGTTCTGATGGTGTTGCTCCCACTGGGCTCGGTGATGGGAGGCCAGGTGCCTTCTTAAGGCAGTCGTCCCTAGGTGAGTGTTGGACTTACCGCGACTTCAGCGTTGACATCACAGGCTGCAGATGTCAACACTATTGTCAGCAGTGGACACGTAAAAAAAAGCCCACACTATGGAGCCATGTGCCGGCGTCCTGGGAGCGACAGATGTGACCGTGCATGGTGGATGGCTTGTTTCAGATACATTAGCAGTCTGCTTTTTGCCTCCTGTGCACTGTAAGTTCTGCCTGCTTCTCCTCCTTCTCCTCCCAATCTGCTTCTCAGTCTCTCCCTCTGAACTCCCCTCCTCTTCCTCTCTTGTGGGCACCCACATCTATAGACACATCATCATCGTTCCCTTCACCACCACTGACATTAGAGATCTCGGAATAGGCAGCAACAGCAGGGACCACCCTCCTTGGTCTGATATGGTGGTGGTGGTGTCTTTGGGGGTGCACACAGCAGAGAGTGTAGAGGGTGCAGATAGAGAGGATGAGGAGGGTGCAGAAGAGGAAGGCTGAGTGAGCCACTCAACCAAGTCTGGTGCGTCCTTTGACGTAATCGCACGCACCTTCTGCAACTTCCCACTTAGGCTCCGGCCTGGTGCACCTGCCCGACCTCTACCATTCCTGTGGAATGGCCTGCCTCTTCCTCTGCCTGTCATTTTCTAAATGACCCTGTGACAAAAGTCCCTATAGAAGAGCAGTATTTGTGGAAGAAGGTATATCACAACCCTGCTTCAATCACTTTTTGGGGGGGGGGGGGGGCAACTGGTATAGAACCAGTAGAAATTATTTGTTCCAATGTTGTTTGTCCCTATCTGTAGCTGAGGTAACACAGCAAAACCGCAAACCAATGCTGCACTACCCAACTGCACTATATAGAAAGTATACAAGTGCCTTGCAAAAGTATTCACCTCCCTTGACTTTTTTGTGTTTTGTTACATTACAGCCTTAAGTTCAATGTTTTGTTAATCTGAATTTTATGTGATGGATCAGAACATAATAGTCTAAATTGGTGAAGCGAAATTATATAAATAAAACTATTGTTTAGCAATAGAAAACATAAAATTAGCATGTTCGTATGTATTCACCCCCTTTGTTAGGAAGCCCAAAAAAAGCTCTGGTGCAACCAATTACCTTCAGAGTCACATATCTAGTGAAATGATGTCCACCTGTGTGCAATCTAAGTGTCACATGATCTGTCATTACATATACACACCTTTTTTGAAAGGCCCAAGAGGCTGCAACACCTAAGCAAGAGGCATCACTAACCAAACACTGCCATGAAGACCAAGGAACTCTCCAAACAAGTAAGGGACAATGTTGTTGAGAAGTATAAGTCAGTGTTAAGTTATAAAAAAATATCCAAATCTTTGATGATCCCCAGGAGCACCATCAAATCTATCATAACAAAATGGAAAGAACATGGCACAACAGCAAACCTGCCATAAGACGGCCGCCCAAAACCCACGGACTGGGCAAGGAGGGCATTAATCATAAAAGCACAGAGACCTAAGGTAACCCTGGAGGAGCTGCAGAGTACAGCAGAAACTGGAGTATCTGTACATAGGACGACAATAAGCCATACGCTCCATAGAGTTGGGATTTATGACAGAGTGGCCAGAAGAAAACCATTACTTTCAGCTAAAAACAAAAAGGCATGTTGTGAATTTGTGAAAAGGCATGTGGGAGACTCCCAAAATGTCTGGTCTGATGAGACTAAAATTTTACTTTTCGGCAGTCAAAGAAAATGCTATGTCTGGCACAAACCCAACACATTACATCACCCAAAGAACACCATCTCCACACTGAAACATGGTGGTGGCAGCATCATGCTGTGGGGATGTTTTTCAGCAGCCGGGATTGGGAAACTGGTCACAGCTGAGGGAAAGATGGATGGTGCATAATACAGGGATATTCTTGAGAAAAACCTGTACCACTCTGTGCGTGATCTGAGGCTAGGATGGAGGTTCACCTTCCAGCAGGACAATGACCCCAAACACACTCCTAAAGAAACACTTGAGTGGTTTAAGGGGAAACATGTAAATGTGTTGGAATGGCCTAGTCCAGGCATGGCCAACCTGCGGCTCTCCAGCTGTTGTAAAACTACAACTCCCACCATGCCCTGCTTCAGGGTGATAGCTGTAGGCAGTCTAAGCATGCTGGGAGTTGTAGTTTTGCAACAGCTGGAGAGCCTCAGGTTGGCCATGCCTGGCCTAGTCAAAGCCCAGATCTCAATCCATAGAAAATCTGTGGTCAGACTTAAAGATTGCTGTTCACAAGCGCAAACCATCAAACTTGAAGGAGCTGGAGCAGTTTTGCAAGGAGGAATGGGCAAAAATCCCAGTGGTAAGATGTGGCAAGCTCATAGAGACTTATTCAAAGCGACTTGGAGCTGTCTTCATGTTCAAAGTTGTGGGCATGTTCTGTAAATTTAATGATGCAAATCCTCAAACAATCCATGTAAATTCCAGGTTGTGAGGCACCAAAATATAAAAAAAGTCAAGGGGGTGAATACTTTTGCAAGACACTGTATAATTGGTATATAACACCCCTACTTCAATCAGTTTTTTTGGGGGGCAACTGGTTTATCACACCAGTAGAAATTATTTGTTCCAATGCCGTTTGTCACTATCTGTAGCTGAGCGAACGCAGCTAAACCGCAATCCAATGCTGCATCACCCAAATGCACTATATAGAAAGTATATAATTGGTATATAACACCCCTGCTTCAATCAGTTTTTTTAGGGGGCAACTGGTTTTCATACCAGTAGAAATTAATTGTTCCAATGTTGTTTGTCACTATCTGTAGCTGCAGTACACAGCAAAACCGCAAACAAATGCTGAACTACCTAAATGCAGTATATAGAAAGTATACTATTGGTATATATCACCCCGGCTTCAATCACTTTTTTTGGGGGGTAATTAGTATATCACTGTCACTGCCACACCTGTGAGAAGGTCTGGCAGGCGTTCTTCTCTACCTCTTGTATGATGTACTTTGTTCTGGTTTTACTTTCTCATCTCCTTTCTTTCTGCCAGGTGTCACTTATTTAGACATAATCGTCTTCCTTTATATTCCCTCACATACTGCCTCACTTTGCGGTTTATACTACTTCCTGGATGAAGTGTTCACTGCTGGAGGCTGCGTCTGCTGTTTGCTCAGATAAGTCCTTTACTTTATTGTGTTTGCTTGCTGGCTTGATTCAAGGTGACCCTGACTCCCTCCATATTAAGTGCAGGGAGCCGGTGGTCATGTCCCCTCACTATTATAGGGTTTTCAGGTGTCACACAGGCTTAGGTACGTGGGCATGCAATCGTCTACCATCGAGACCCTTGTTTGTGCATAGCAGTCAGGGAGAGCTCTTTGGGATTTATAGGGCTCACCTAATAGCTCCTTAGTTTGGGATCAAGACAGTTGCTTGTTTATTTATAAGTTCCAGCTATCTACAAATCTCATCCATGACATTATAAACCGCTATAACCATCTTAAGCATGGATTCGTTTTCAGCCTTGATTGACCGCATGCAAGGTCTTTCGCTGGAGGTAGCAGATCTCCGTAAAACTGTGTCTCAGTCTCAGGTGACCGGTTCTGCTGGCGTTCATGTAGTTTGTTCCGAGCCTAAGATCTCACTTCCGGATATGTTCTCCGGGGGTAGTGAGAATTTTGTTCGCTTTAGAGAGACTTGGAAACTCAATTTTCGCCTACTTCCCCATTCCTCTGGTGATTAGGAGCAGAGGGTGGGGATCATCATCTCGCTGCTCATGGATAATGCTCAGTCTTGGGCCTTTTCGCTTCCGGTGGAGGCACGGCCCCTCCGATCGGTGGATTAATTTTTTGTAGCCCTGGAGCAGATATATGATGACCCTGATCGTATTGCTCTGGCTGATTCTAAACTGTGTTTTTCATGCCAGGGTAAACAGTCCGCAGAGATATATTGTTCTGAATTTCGGAGATGGGCAGCTGATACTTGTTGGAATGAGGAGGGTTTGTTTCTGCTGTGGGGGTATAAATCATTTAGCTAATGTTTGCCCCTCTAGGAGATTCATGAAGTTTTCTGAGGGTAATAAAAAAAAAATAAAAAAAAAACAAACCTCTAAAAACTTTCCATTTGCTACTATTGGCAAGGTTGATGCGAAAATTGAAGGTTTGTCGTTTGCTTGTAGTTCCAGTTTTCTCCTACCTGCCAGGGTGGCGCTAGACAGCAAGAACATTGTTTGTGAGATTTTTGTAGATAGTGGAGCAGCTGTCAATCTCATTGATATACAATTTGCAACAGTGCATGGTTTCCAGGTATGCACTTTGGAAAAGGATATACCTGTTTTTGCTATCGATTCCGCTCCACTTTCCCAAAGATCGTTAAAGGGCATAGCTCACAATATCCGTTTGACTGTGGATGACGCTCATGTTGAGGATATGTCATGTTTCGTCTTAAACGGATTACCTACTCCTCTAGTGTTGGGGCACTAGACACAATCCCACCATTGATTGGCAAGCAAGGCAAATAAATGGTTGGAGTGAGTTTTGCTGAGAGAATTGCCTCACGGCATCTCTTTCAGAGGTTTCTACCAAGACTGTCAAGGTAGAGAAGTGGAATAGACGGCTCTACTGCTCAGATGAATGGTAGAGGTGCAAAGCTGCTTGGTCTGACTCACCCAGTCAGAAATATGGAATTGCAAATGAATAAGAGATAAGCAGGCACACTCTTATTTGGGTTCAGGTATTATTTATTGGTAATTTAATATATGTGCGGTCTTTTCACTAGTTAAATAAACCCAAATAAGAGTGTGCCTGCTTATCTCTACCAAGACTGTGCCATCTTTTCTCTCTGAATTTTCGAATGTGCTTTCCGAGAGTGGCGTCCAGGAGTTGCCCCCTCACCGGGAGTACGACTGCCCTATTAATCTCATCCCAGGCGCCAAGCTGCCAAAATCACGACTATACAATCTCTCCCAACCTGAAAAGGTCGCTATGCGTACTTATATCTCTGAGAGCCTGAGAAAGGGACACATCTGACCCTCAAAGTCACCTGTTGCTGCTGTTTAGTTTTTTTTTAAGAAAAAAAGATGCTTCTTTAAGACCTTGTCTGGCTTTCAGGGAGCTGAACCGTATCACGATTCGTGATCCATATCCGCTTCCTCTGATCCCGGACCTGTTTAACCAGATTGTTGGGGCTAAAGTTTTTTCTAAGTTGGATTTAAGAGGGGCATACAACCTAGTCAGGCAAGGGGACGAATGGAAGACGGCCTTCAATACCCGAGGGTCATTTCGAGAATTTGGTTATGCCCTTTGGTTTGATGAATGCTACGGCAGTCTTCCAACATTTTTTGAACAGCATTTTTTATCATTTAATGGGGAAATTTGTACTGGTGTATCTAGATGACATTTTTATTTTTTCTCCTGATTTCAAGACTCATCAGGACCACCTGTCAGGTCTTGCTGATTCTGCGGGAGAATAAATAGTACGCTAAACTGGAAAAATGTGTGTTTGCGGTTCCAGAGATTCAATTTCTTGGTTTTCTTCTCTCCGCTTCTGGTTTTCGGATGGACCCTGAGAAGGTCCGCGCTGTGCTTGATTGGGAGCTTCCTGAGAATCAGAAGGCGCTGATGCGGTTTTTGGGTTTTGCCAATTATTACAGAAAGTTAATTTTGAATTATTCCTCTGTTGTTAAGCCACTCACTGATATGACTAAGAAGGGGATGGATTTTTCCTCGTGGTCAGTAGATGCGCTTAAAGCCTTTTCTACTATTAAAGAGAGTTTTGCTTCCGCTCCCATTTTGGTACAACCTGATATCTCTCTAACTTTTATTGTTGAGGTGGATGCTACTGAGGTGGGTGTGGGTGCAGTCTTGTCTCAGGGTCCCTCTCCTGCCAAATGGCGACCGTGTGCCTTTTTCTCAAGGAAACTATCATCTGCAGAGAAAAATTACGATGTGGGAATTAGTTGTTGGCCATCAAATTAGCTTTTGAGGAATGGCACCATTGGTTAGAGGGAGCCAGAAACCCTATTACCGTGTTTACCGACCATAAGAATCTGGCCAACTTGGAATCAGCCAAGCGTCTGAACCCGAGACAGGCCAGATGGTCTTTGTTCTTTTCTAGGTTTAATTTTGTTGTTACGTTCCGCCTTGGGGTTAAAAATGTGAAGGCGGATGCCCTGTCACGTTGTTTTCCGGGAGGGGGGAACTTTGAAGACCCGGGTCCCATTTTGGCTGAAGGGGTGGTCGTCTCTGCTCTTTATCCTGATTTGGAGGCAGAGGTTCAGGCAGCCCAGGCAGAGGCTTCTGATCTTTGTCCTCCTGGGAGGTTGTTTGTGCCTCTCGCTTTATGACACAAGGTTTTTATGGAGCACCACGATACTGTCCTTGCTGGGCACCCGGGGATTAGAGCCACAGTGGATCTCATTGCTCAGAGATTTTGGTGGCCGGCTCTTCGTAAGACGGTTGAGGGTTTTGTGGCAGCCTGCGAGACCTGCGCTCGTGCCAAGTTCCCTCATTCACGGCCATCGGGTTCTTTCCTTCCGTTACCCATTCCTTCCCGTCCTTGGACGCATCTGTCCATGAACTTCATTACGGACCTGCATCGTTCCTCAGGGAAGACTGTGATTCTGGTGGTAGTGGACCATTTTAGCAAAATGGCACATTTCATTTCCTTTCCTGGGTTACCGAATGCTAAGACGCTGGCACAAGCGTTTGTTGATCATATTGTTAAATTGCATGGTATTCCTTCAGACATCGTTTCTGATAGGGGCACGCAATTTGTTTCCAGATTCTGTAAGGCCTTCTGTTCTCGCTTGGGTGTTCGGTTGTCGTTCTCTTCTGATTTTCACCCGCAGTCGAATGGTCAGACCGAACGTGTCAATCAGAATCTGGAGACATATATGCGCTGTTTTGTGGCGGAGAATCAGGAGGATTGGTATTCTTTTTTTGTCCCTTGCTGAGTTTGCTTTAAATAACCGTCTCCAGGAGTCCTCTGATAAGTCACCATTTTTTGGTGCATATGGGTTCATCCGCAGTTTGGGACATTCTCTGGAGAGGGATCTTTTGGTTTACCTGATGAGGAGAGATTTTCCTCATCTTTATCATTTATTTGGCAAAAGATTCAGGGTAATCTGAAGAGGATGAGTGAGAGATATAAGCGTGTGGCGGATAAGAGACGTGTGCCTGGTCCGGACCTGAATGTGAGTGATCTGGTGTGGTTGTCCACCAAGAATATCAAACTGAAGGTTCCCTCCTGAAAGTTGGGTCCTAAGTTTATTGGGCCTGACAAGATCTTGTCCGTCATCAATCCCATTGCTTTCCGTCTTGATCTTCCTCAGACTTGGAAGAACCATAATGTTTTTCACAAGTCCCTAATAAATCCTTATGTCACACCCACTGTACCCTCCTCTTTGCCTCCTCCTCCGATTATTATTGATGTTAATCTTGAATTGCAGGTCTCTAGGATTGTGGATTCTTGCATTATCCGCGGTTCTCTCCAGTACCTCGTTCATTGGGAGGGTTATGGTCCTGAGGAGAGGATGTGGGTCCCAGTGGCGGACATTAAGGCCACTCGTCTCATCAGGGCTTTCCATAGGTCTCATCCTAAGAAGATGGGCTCTGAGTGTCCGGAGTCCACCCGTAGAGGGAGGGGTACTGTCCCCACCACTTCTGTGAGAAGGTCTGGCAGACGTTCTTCTCTACCTCTTGTATGATGTTCTTTGTTTTGGTTTAACTTTCTCATCTCCTTTCTTTCTGCCAGGTGTCACTTATTTAGACATAATCGTCTTCCTTTATATTCCCTCACATACTGCCTCACTTTGTGGTTTATACTACTTCCTGGATGAAGTGTTCACTGCTGGAGGCTGCGTCTGCTGTTTGCTCAGATAAGACCTTTACTTTATTGTGTTTGCTTGCTGGCTTGATTCTAGGTGACTCTGACTCCCTCTGTATTAAGTGCAGGGAGTCGGTTGTTGTGTCCCCTCACTATTATAGGGTTTTCAGATGTCACACAGGTTTAGGTACGTGGGCATGCAATAGTCTACCATCGAGACCCTTGTATGTGCATAGCAGTCAGGGAGAGCTCTTAGTAGAAATTATTTGTTCCAATAGCGTTTGGCACTCTATGTAGCTGCAGTATCGCAGCAGAACCGCACACAACTGCTGCACAATACAAATGCGCTATAATATACTTTCTATTTTAGAAAGTATATTCTAAGTATATTACACCCCTCAGTAAGTCACACCTATCGATAGCACACCTATACCAGTCCTTAAAAGGATTGTTGTGGCCCTATTAGCTAGCGTTTGGTGTCCCTAACTGTCTGTCCCTGCTCCACACAGCAACCTCTCCCTACACTGGCAAAAGACTGAATGTAAAATGGCGGCCAGATCAGGTTTATTTATAAGGTAGGGGGTGTGTTCATGTGCTGAAACGTCTCATTTGGCTGTCCTGTACCACCTGATGGATGTGTCATGGGTCAAAGTTCTTCACAGTGTAAAAGAATATGGCGCCGGCGAACATCGCCATATGTTCGCCCGTTCGGCGAATCGCGAATGAGCAAAGTTTGCCGCCTCTAATTTCTGCTGCCAACAAAAAACATGCTGCTGTAAGAGGTGTATAAGTTTATTTTTGGGGTTGCCCTAGTCTGGCGGGTGCCCATTCGTGGGAACATATTCATCCTGCAAACAAAGAATCGTCTCCTGTCTGTTCTGACTGAATTTAGCCCATCTATGTGTAGGGCCTTATACTACTCCATTACCATTTACTTGCTACTGTCTGTCCTGATGTGTTTGGCCGAGCTATGTGCCGGCCTTATACTACACCATTACCATTTACCTGCTTATGTTTGTCCTGATGAGTGTGGCGGGGCTATGTGTAGGCCTTATACTACCAGGTTACCATTTACCTGCTGCTGCCAGTCCTGATAAGTTTTACCCAGGACTAAAGGGTCCTTACTGCAACCTTATTGGTTTAAATTACATGAAAACATAACAATACAAAAAAATTTAACCACACGTTATAACATGAAAACATTATTTATTTACAAACTTTTTCAACACTCCATGGAGGTCTGACATTTCCTTGATTTTTTTTCTATGCAGCACCTCCATCTTGCGCAGCTGGCTCCACATGTCATGCAGCCGACTCTGCATGTCCCGCGTGTTGTGCTTGCAGCTAATCATTTTTTTATTAATTGAATTAGTACTGTTAGGAAGAATAAAAAAAAAATATGTAAGTGCAATTCAGTTTATATTGCTGTGTGAACATATTTACCCTCCTGGTGGGGGGGGGGGGGGGGCTGGTGCAAAACCTCTTCCTCGTCATCAGGAGCCGGGTGTGTGGAATCTGGCTTCTGGGAGGGACCAGACTCTGCAACCTCCACCTCCTGTTGGTGCCTCAGGCTCTTGCTGGGAGGGTTCGGCCTGGTCTCCCTACTCCTCGTCGCAAGACACCACCACCACCTCTATCTCTTCTGTCGACGACCTGCGACGGACTGAGAGAAGTGAAACTCCTGTAATCACACAATGTTCAGAATTTAGACAAACAACTCAGAACTCATAACATATGCAAATTCACCCCTTAATGACCGGACCATTTTTCAACATTCTGGCCAGGCCATTTTTAGCAAATCTGACATGTGTCACTTTATGTGGTAGTAACTTTAAAACGCTTTTACTTATTCAGGTCATTCTGAAATTTTTTTCTCGCCACATATAGTATTTCCTGACAGTGGTAAAATTCATTTTAAAAATGTAATTTTTATATTTAAATAAAATACCAAATTTTCCAAAAATGTGATCACTTGGAATTGCACTTTTTGGGATGTAAGGTGACAAAAAAAAAATTTTTACACAGTTTTTAATATTTTTATTTTTTACGGTGTTCGTCTGAGGGGATGGGCCATGTGATATTTTTATACAGCTGTATACTTTTTTATTCTACTTTAGTATTAGACAGTAATAGCATTTGGAACAAAAAAAAAAATATTGTTTTAGTGTCTCCATATTCTGAGATTCATATTTGTTTTATTTTTTGGTCGATTGTCTTAGGTAGGGGCTCATTTATTGCGTGATGAGGTGACAGCTAGATTGGTAATATTTTGGGGGTCATACGCCTTTTTGATCGCTTGGTGCTGCACTTTTAGTGATGTAATGTGCCAAAAAAATAGTTTATTTAGCACAGTTTACATTTTATTTTTATAATGGTGTTCACCTGAGGTTAGGTCATGTGATATTTTTATAGAGCCGTTCGATATGGACGCGGCAATACTTAATATGTCTCCAATTTTTATTTAACTTTATTTTGGGAAAAGGACGCTTAAATTTTTTTTCTAATTGAAAATGTAATTTTAGTTTTTTGGGAAACCTTTAATTTTTTTAAACTTTTTTTTCCGTTTATTTTTTTTTCCCCCCTCTGGGACTTCAACTTTTGGGGGTCTGATCCCCTATACAATGCATTACAATATGTATGTATTACAAACTCCTATACATAAATTCTACACCACACAAAAAATAATGCAAAACATTTTTATTAGTCCAAATGATAAAATACATATCATACAAATATTAGAAATTACATATATTAAAGGGAAACAGGATAATGGAGATAAAGAATCCCTCCAGTATTGGAAATAAGAAGCAGTAATATAGTTCTACAGATACTGTGCATAATAGCTAGGCCAACTTGATGCATATAATAAGGTGCCAATGGCCTCCTTAGAATTAATCAAGAGGAAAAGTAATAAGGTAGGCGTCTAAAAGAACAGCCATCTCCTTAAATTGTGGACTGAGAACAGTAATGTGAACATAATATCAACCAACCTGGGGGGAACGGTGGTGCGTGTGCTAATCATTTAGACATGCCCCTAGACGTATGTTGTAATTGTGGTATCGCAATAACCAATAGACCCACCCCACTCCACTCCCAAGGTCTCTCGGCACTCACCTAACCCCGCAGTGACGTGGCACAGAATCACTGGGCATTTGCCCCAAAATCTTGCGATACTGCGCCACACTGCAGTATGGAACACATCACGTGAGTATCACGTGGCACGACATGTCATAGCCGGATCAGGTCACCTGACCACCACATGATCGGGCCGGCTAGAAGAGATACCGGAGAGCTGAAAATAACCCCCCATTATTCACCCCCATACATAAGGATAACATATGGTGCGTATAAAACCCAATACAAGTTAGTAAGAATATGTAAAACATGATGTACAAAACTATAAAAACAATAACTCATAAAAATTATATGGAAATAATCACAAGTGCCACAATATATTTCATAATGATTGAAACCACATATATATATAAATAAAAAGAATTATATGATATAATATGTGCAATGTAAAAAAGTTTTTTTCCAAAATTCATAAACATCAATAAAAGGTGTCAAGTGCAGTGACATGCAGTGAAAGTGCAAGTGCCTAAATTGCTGGTGCAAAGTGATAGCTGCGCGACAAAGCAATGCATAAAATATAGTTATATGCCATTCACAAATCAAATGTGATATATAGGATATGCCATTATGTGAGACACACCATAAGTAGTAATGGGGGAGGCGGGGGAGAAAAACATAAAAACCCCAATACCCAGTCCCCATAGCTCTGTGTGCTTTTATTGTGTAAAAAAAAACGATTTGATACATATGCAAATTACCCTGAGATGAGTCAGAGCTTTAAAATATGACTCTTCTCTCGTCATAAATGTCAATCTTTTATGTTAATTTGCATAAAAGGCGGGAAGTACAAAAATGCATAATACTTATTGAATTTGTCTGTAAATGAAATTAAAAGTGTAATTTATATGTTTAGGTCAACACAATGAATATTTAGAAACGCTCAGTGAGGGTAGCATAGTAGAGGTGACAGGTTCCCTTTAAAGATGGACCTGTGTATGGCGACCCTTATCTCCCTTTCCCCTCCCTCGTCTTTATTCTTTATTTATTTTTTATGTTCCCCCCCCCCTTTCTCTGATTCCCCCCCCCCCCATTACTACTTATGGTGTGTCTCACATAATGGCATATCATATATATCACATTTGATTTGTGAATGGCATATAACTATATTTTATGAATTCCTTTGTCGCGCAGCGATCACTTTGTACCAGCACTTTAGGCACTTGCACTTTCACTGCATGTCACTGTGCACTTGACACCTTCTATTGATGTTTATGAATTTTGGGGAAAAAAAAACATTTTACATTGCACATATCATATCATATAATTATTTTTATTTATTTATATATATGTGGTTTCAATCATGAAATATATTGTGGCACTTGTGATTATTTCCATATAATTTTTATGGGTTGTTGTTTTTATAGTTTTGTACATCATGTTTAACATATTCTTACTAACTTGTATTGGGTTTTATACGCACTGTATGTTATCCTTATGTATGGGGGAGAATAACGGAGGGTTATTTTCAGCTCTCCAGTATCTCTTCTAGCCAGCCCGATCATGTGGTGGTCAGGTGACCTGGTCCGGTTATGACGTGTCGTGTCACGTGATACTCGCGTGATGCATTCCAAACTGCAGTGTGGCGCAGTATCGCAAGATTTCGGGCAAATGCCCAGTGATACTGCGCCACGTCACTGCGGGGTTTGGTGAGTGCTGAGAGACCTTGGGAGTGGAGTGGGGTGGGTCTATTGGTTATCGCGATACCACAATTACAACATACGTCTAGGGGCATGTCTAAATTATTAGCACACGCACCGCAGCAGCTGATTGCTATTGATATACTGATAAATAAGGGGGAGGTGAGCCGAATGGTGGGTGTGCCCTTTTGAAGAAGCAACTGCGAAACGGACGTTGGGCCGTTCCCCCCAGGTTGGTTGATATTATGCTCACATTACTGTTCTCAGTCCACAATTTAGGGAGATGACTGTTCTTTTAGACGGCTACCTTATTACTTTTCCACTTGATTAATTGTTAGGAGGCATTGGCACCTTATTATATGCATCAAGTTGGCCTAGCTATTTTGCACAGTATCTGTAGAACTATATTACTGCTTGTTATTTCCAATACTGGAGGGATTCTTTTTCTCCATTATCCTGTTTCCCTTTAATATATGTCATTTTAAATATTTGTATGATGTGTATTTTTTCATTTTGGACTAATAAAAATGTTTTGCATAATTTTTGTGTTGTGTAGAATTTATATATAGGAGTTTGTGTTATGGTTCCATACATACTGATGTGTTGATGTTTTTAATACTTCTGTATTGTAATTCATTGGCTGTACCAGTGTAATACACGGGACTGGATGTCACAGGCCCTCCTGGAAGGCAGCCACGATGTGTAAGGCCTTCCCTGCCAATTGATCCCCGTCATAGCAGCGCGGGGACCCGATGGACACCCCGCACATGTTTGAAGCTCGCACGTGCCGCGGTCAGCGCTGATTATGGCCGTGCAGGCGTTAATGCTCCGGCAATGGTGATTTCACCGATGCTGGGAGCATACAGCAGGGGTCCAGCTATCAGTGACTGGCTATCCAAGTTCCAACGCTTCAAATCGGACCATTTTTTTAATAGGGCCATCCGAGGGTGATTGGCCTTAAATTTTCTTTTCAGCTCGGCAGGGGCATTGCTAAGTTAAAACATTTGGGGCCCTGGGCCCCTAAATGTTTTGTCTCAGGTCCCGAATATACTGCCTGCCTGCTAGATACAACTATATTGCCATCCTCGGGACGGCAATACAATTTAATCTAATGCCCTGCAAGAGCTGAAGGATCTGTGATGACATCACAGGTCATGTGATCAGTGCTAAATGCAGTAGCTGAAAAGGACCTGCGATGATGTCACCATCATGTGACTAATGCAGGAGAGGACGGCTCAGCAGCGAAGAGAAGTCCTGGGAAGAAGCTGTGGTTAGATCTGATACATGAGGAGAGGTAAGTGAAGGGCTAGATTACTCAGTGTGAGAGGCAGAGCAATGTTGGGAGTTGTAGTTATTTAACTGGGACTGTATGTTAGGGCTGAAGGGAGAGAAGTTATTTACATGGGACAGTGGGGTGGAGTGATGTTATTTACATGGATCTGAATGTTGAGGGGTAATGTGATTTACATGGGAATGCATGTTGGAGGTGGCTGGGGAGGGGGTGATTTTATTTACATGGGACTGTATGTTGAAATTGACTGGGGGAGTAAGTCCTGTTTATTACATGGGACTGGATATTGAGGGGGTGATGTTATTTACATAGGACTGTATGTTGAAGGCGGCTCGGTGGGGGTTATGTTCTTTACATGAGACTGTATGTTGAAGGCGAAAGGGGTAATGTTATTTACGTGGGACTGTATATTAAGGGGGCAGAAGAGATCGTATGATGTTATTTACATGGGACAGAATTTTAGAGGGGGCTGTAGATAGAAAGGGATGTTATATACATGGGACTGTATATTGGAGTGAGCTGGAGAGATGGTGTGATGGTATTTACATGGCACGCTATTGCGGAGAAGGGAAATCATGTTATTTACATGGGACATGGTGGAGGGGCTGAGGAATTATAATTTTTGAGGACAGTAAACTATGGAATATAACTACGGGGGGGACACTGCAGGGGGCATTATAAATACTGGGAGGGCTTCAGGGCAAGCATTATAACAGTAGGAGGCAATATAAATACTGGGGCACTTCAGGGTGAGCATTATAACAGTAGGGAGCATTATAAATACCGGGGGCACTGTGGGGGCATTATAAATCCAGGAGACATTAGGCATTCTTATTACTACTGGCGGCTCTATAGGATGGACTTATAGATCTGCATTGTTTCTACTGAGAGCACTGTGGGGGTGTTATTACTACTGAGGGGTCAGTAGATAGCTTTATTACCACTGGGGGAACAATAGGAGGGCCTTATTTCTACTGGGGGCTCTGTGAGGGTGTTAATAATACTGGAGGGCTCTTCAACCAATGGGGGCACTCTTGGGGAGCATTATCACAGTTGGGTGCACTATAGGGGGCAGTATTACTAATTAGGGCATTCTAGAAGGGAATTACTATTGGTGGGACTATGAGGAGCACTATTACTATGGGGGGCACTCATTTTCTTTAGGATAGTATTTGGGGGTACAGAAAAATTAGGAAGCTAATATGTATGTGTGTCACACTCTGTAGAGATGAGGCGCGGATGAGAGAAGCTGTCCAGACGGAATAGAGAAGATGATGACAGAGAAGATCTACAGGGTGGGCCATTTATATGGATACACCTTAGTAAAATGGGAATGGTTGGTGATATTAACTTCCTGTTATTGGCACATTAGTATATGTGAGGGGGGAAACTTTTGAAGATGGGTGGTGACCATGGCGGCCATTTTGAAGTCGGCCATTTTGAATCCAACTTTTGTTTTTTTCAATAGGAAGAGGGTCATGTGACACATCAAACTTATTGGGAATTTTACAAGAAAAACAATGGTGTGCTTGGTTTTAACGTAACTTTATTCTTTCATGAGTTATTTACAAGTTTCTGACCACTTATAAAATGTGTTCAATGTGCTGCCCATTGTGTTGGATTGTCAATGCAACCCTCTTCTCCCACTTTTCACACACTGATGATGTGTTTCCCTCTTTATGCACTGAAGCTGGCACGTTCCCTGAGTTTTCACAGCAAGATGGTGCACCACCACATTATGGGTGTCAGGTCTGAGCATTCTTAGATGAACAGTTTCCTGGAAAGTGGATTGGTCGTCGTGGGCCAGTTGAATGGCCCCCAAGGTCTCCCGATCTGACCCCCTTAGACTTTATCTTTGGGGTCATCTGAAGGCAATTGTTTATGCTGTGAAGATACGAGATGTGCAGCACCTGAAACTACGGATACTGGAAGCCTGTGCTAGCATTTCTCCTGCGGTGTTGCTATCAGTGTGTGAAGAGTGGGAGAAGAGGGTTGCATTGACAATCCAACACAATGGGCAGCACATTGAACACATTTTATAAGTGGTCAGAAACTTGTAAATAACTCATGAAAGAATAAAGTAAAACCAAGCACACCATTGTTTTTCTTGTGAAATTCCCAACAAGTTTGATGTGTCACATGACCCTCTTCCTATTGAAAAAACTAAAGTTGGATTCAAAATGGCCGACTTCTAAATGGCTGCCATGGTCACCACCCATCTTGAAAAGTTTCCCCCCCTCACATATACTAATGTGTCACAAACAGGAAGTTAATATCACCAACCATTCCCATTTTCTTATGGTGTATCCATATAAATGGCCCACACTGTACATTAGAGGAGACGTCACCTGGGAGTAACTGGATGTGAGAGGTACGTGCTGCTGTATAGCTGTATAGCTATAGCGGGCTTAGAGGTCAGTTGGCCGACTTAGAGGATTGGACCATATGCATTGGGGCTTGGGCCCCGGATCTTTTGAGACCCTAGCAATGCCCCTGCAGCTCGTACAGGATCTCACTCACAATGGCCTTTTTCTCTTCTTGGACCCAGGTGCGGTCGTAGCCCCGCTCCAACATGAGCTGCAGGATAAAGACGCAAGCATATAATCACAATTTTTTTAAATACAAGTATTGAAAATAATGTCTCAACAAAACATCAAAAAGTATTTAAGTCTTGGAGCGGGAAATATTAGATTTGATGTTACCGTTATAAGATCGTATTGTATCGCGATTGTATGTGTGTGGGGTCTGAGCAATCGGATATTGGCCAGCTGAGCAGAGATGTACCTGTCTAGTGAAGTGACGGTATGGTATGGGGTGTACTGCTGGTTTGCCTCCCTGTGGTGCACCCTGGGTAACTCTAAATGAACCAGCAAATACTGGCGGTCAGACAAAGAAAGCTTCTCCTGAGTCCTGACCAACAGGACACAAACTCTAATCTATAGACTGTGTTTGTGTGTGTGGTATATAGTGTGCGGCAGGAAAATGAATGTGCATGTGAGAGATATTTCTCTGCTGTCCATACATACATGCTACTGACATAGTGCTGTGATGTCAGAACAATACTTAATATCAATCAGTAATATCTACTTAGACCTGATAAAAAGTGAAGTTATATGTATCGTGAAAAAAAAATCAGATCATAAGCAGCAATTTGCTGTTATCTGCATATAAAGCGATTGTTTTGACATGCATGTGAAATGTAATCAAATACACTGCTGTAATCTCAAATTACTTACAGTGATCAGGAGTTCTTCCTCACTGTCGCAAAAATTACTTCCCACCATATTTTCCAATCTTCTCAAACTTCGGGTAGTTTGAAAGCAGTTTCGGAATTAGGCCACGCCCCTTGCGCATGACCGAAATGTAGTGTACGAAGATAGCAAATTCACGAATATATGACTAATATTCTACCATATATTCGCAAAATATTGCAAAATTGAATATTGCCCCTGCTGCTCAACACTACTGACAATGCATATCAGGGCAAACACCAAGCTATGAGGAGGAAAGAACTGCTTGTAGAGCCCAGAGACAGGATTGTGTAGAGGCACAGAACTGGAGAAGTGTAGAAAAAATTCTGCTCCACTGAAAGTTCCTAAGAGCAGAGTGACTTCCATAATTCTTACATGTGTGGGGATTCGCTCTGGTAGTTAGGATAAGCGGGCGCAGTACAGAGGCAAAATACAAGTTTGTAATTCAAACTTCAGTGTTTATTCACACATGATGTTAAAAACAAAACATCACTTTTGCAGTGTTGGTGTTACTTCACACCCAATTGCAAGTTAACAAAACAAAAGTCACCTTGGTGTCAGTTCTGCCTCAGAAAGTTCAAATACAGGCTTTAGGCAGCCTGTTCCCCTGACACACAGGTCTCTGCTCTCCGCTCTCCAGCCCAGCACAGGCCCCAGATCCCAACACACAGACCTCCTGAGCTCCACTGTCAGACAGAGGTAATCCTCTCCACCTGGCAGTGCCGGCTGGTTTTTATGCCTGGCCAAACCCGGTCTGGAACGTGGGGAGTAGTCACCCTTCCAGCACTTTGACTACTCCCAGTAAGAGTCATCCCGGATCAGCTATTACAGCCATGCTAAGTACCAAGGTGTCAAACAGCAACTGCTGCTGACACATAAAAATCGGCTCTTACTCCACCGAGGCCAGGAATCTCGGTTACACGTACCTATCATCCACGATGATTTCTTGTACCCTCTTACACATGGTAAAAGTTCCTTCCTATAGTTGGCCGCCCAACCAAACGAAATAATCTGCGAGAAGGGACCTTGGTAAGATATGTGACCAAGAACTCAATGATCGCTCTGGTTGAGCGCCAAATATCATGCATGCAGATGGGAGAAAATTCTAGAGGGCCAACCATGATTGCAGCACTCCACTAATCTAGGCTTTATGATAGAGTGGCCAAAAAGAAGTCTCTCCTCAGTAAAAGACACATGATAGCTTGCCCAGAGTTTGCAAAAAAGCAACTAAAGCTTTCTCAGACTGTGAGAAACAATATTCTCTTGGTCTGATTAAATCGATATCGACAAAGGATGTTCTAGACTGGGGGGCAATGAAAGTTGTTTGCAGACAAAAGGCCAAACTGGGTTGCTTCCCCAGGTAACATAGAGGTCAGATCCCGAAGGTACACCTGGTTGTAGGTCTAGTCAACTTTCAGCTGTTCTCCCAGCATGGATCCCTCACTATTCTAATCGGTATAGAATGGTTTAAAGGTTTACTTTATACAGAAATTATAAAGAGTCTGTGCCAGTCTCTAGGTGTCAAGAACTTGCACTATTTCCCACAGAAATGAGAGAAGGGGATACAACTTCAGAGATGTTTTCTGGTTGCAGAACCCCCTGTAGAACTCTGCATTGGGCACAATGTCAGATTAAAGGGGTTGTCCGATTTATATAAAAGCCTCCCCCACTGTCCCTAAATGTGTTAAACATATAAAAGAACATATAGTTACCAGTTAATCTTCCACCTTAAAAACAATATAAAAACTGCAAAGACTGAAATAAGCAGTTGCAGCTTAAAGGGGTTTTCCGGAAGGACAATATTGATTACCTATTCTCAGGACAGTTCATCATTTTAGTGAATATCGGACCCCTGGTACCCCCGTCGATAAGTGAATGGGCCTGGGCTGCAATACCAAGCATAGCTGCTATACAGTGTAGGGCTCTGTGCCTGTGCCTAGTATGCTGTGAGGAGGTATGGTCTCTTCAATCAGCTGACTGGTCATGGATTAGGGTACAATTTTTGTTCAAATTGATAACAAGGGTTAGAAGACACCTTAAAAAAAATGAAAACATGTAGAGGTCTGAGGTCAAATATGCCAAAAACAGACCAAACAAAAATGCTAAAATGTCATATTCTCTTATGGCTCAGCAAACATCTGACCACAAAAGAACCTGACCTAAACTCTCCATGTGAATCCAGCATAAGGATTATTTTAAAATACTCAGATCCTTGCATACAAT
Source organism: Bufo gargarizans (assembly GCF_014858855.1). Classification (NCBI taxonomy): domain Eukaryota; kingdom Metazoa; phylum Chordata; class Amphibia; order Anura; family Bufonidae; genus Bufo; species Bufo gargarizans. The sequence continues at coordinate 68,062,397 of NC_058082.1, read as the reverse complement.
AATGGCGTATTCTCCCCCACCCCCTTCCTCCCCAATGGTTGAGCCAGGTCTGACACTTTCTGGGTTGTGACTTTTCTTCTCCAATCCAGTACGACTGCTAATATTTGCATTTAATGATTTTTGCTTTCTTGGGTGCTGCTGATAGGGTCTCTGGTGTGGTAGGACTCAAAACTGGAGATCCCTCTGCACCAATGATGATTTAGCTTTAGTATGAGAAATGTTTAGGCAATGTATACTAGCCTTGAGAAGCAACCCAAACAGTCGCCATAGCCACACTGATTACTCGAGTCTATATATACAGTGTATTGTTGATCAAAATGACCGAAACAAAATAGAGAACCCATTCCAAGCCTTCATGTATACAATCATATCTGTATTTCGGTACAAAAAGCACAAATCCACAAAATAAAAATACCTGCCGTTTGCATTTCTCATTTTTCTTAATCCCATAGATATAAATGGCTATCCTCATCCACAGTTTGGACAAGAATAGGACATGTTCTATAATTTGCGGAAATGCCACACAGATCTGGAAAAAATACATAGAAATTAATCGGTAGGTGTGCTATCTGCAAATATTGCAAAAGTACCGTTTTCTGCACGAGGCCGTACGCTTTATATTAGCGTGAAATGTAAAAAAATAAGGAATATAAATAAAAAATGCATTTTATTCACTTTTTACTGCTAATAAAAAGAAAAAAGATATATATATATATATATATATATATATATATATATATATCACTAAATTGCTGTACTATAAGCTACTGAAAAAAAGAACAAAAAGCCATCACATATTTAAAATTGCTAAAAATCTGTAATTTAAGACCCAAACATTCTAGTTGTTAAGGTGTTAAAGATTTCTCATTTATTTCCAAACATCCTTCATGCACCAAATACCTAACATGCACAGCATAATTATAATTTCTGGATAGGATAGCGGTTCTGAGACATGCAATCAATACTGGAAAATGCTACCAGAAAGACTCTTCATGAAGTAGCCAGCGTACAGTCTTGTAATATCAATGAATGCATAAATACCCCCATTATCATACACAACAGAGAAGCGTTCATCTTACATATGTTCGCAACCAAATAATAAGATAGATCCAGAGCAACAAAGCTCAGGCATCGGGGGAAGTCAACTCCTGGGTGAAAACGTTCTTACTGCCCACGCAGATACTATATAAATTAACCTTGTAGAGTGTCCTCTGTGCACTATATCCAGAATATTAATCTGCCTCTAAAGAAGCCCAGATGTCTGTAACAAGCAAAATGAAGAATACAGAATGAATGTTTTATCTTAACTAGTTCACTCCAAGGCACTGTAGCCCATTAGCGCCTCTTCACCAATGTCAGATTACTGTATATCACTGATCCTGAGATACAAGCGCTTGATGGCACACAAAAAAACAACAACACACTCAACCAAAGACATGTGTCATACAAGTGATAGAAAGTAGATGGTTCTTTAATTTATGTGCATTGCCATCTTTAAGGGAATTCAATAAATGTATCATGTTGTTTGTATAATTAGAATGTATCTAAAATACACCATTTTCTCGTTATCTCATTTTGTATTCCACTTTCTTTACATAATGATGGGGACAGACCTCTTGCTTTAGCTGCTAACAGTATTTTCTAGAGATTTGCTTTATACAGTAGCAGGCGTCTGGGCATCAGCGAAAACAATATGCTTACTTCTAATTAGGAGTGAGATGCTCTGTGATGTCTGGAGACTATTATATAGGGAGGGGAAGAAGGAGTTGAGATGCTCCCATCATTTTTGTCAATGTTGTACTCCTGCCTCCAGCTTTATAACAGAGGGGTTAGTTTTCGTTGTAATTCTGCCCTCTGATGATAATGAAATAATGAAAAAAAAAAGATCTCTATAAAATGAGAAACCATCAGAAGTCATAAGCCTTAGGGCTGAGGATCGGGACAATTAAAGGCTGTGTACACCTTCGGGGACAATTTTTTATTATTATTGCATTTACTCATTTTGGGCTAAAAAAATATATTTTTTAAATTGGTCTTTATTAAAAATATTTAGCCGTTCTGTCACAAAGCGTTAACTATTTTTCTAGCTATGTGAATGGTACATTAACTTTTACTTTGTGCCGGTCATCTAATAACCCTTATCTCTAAATTACTAAAAGGTCATAAACACTTATTTAAGCCACGTTCTAATCAGTAAGATAAGAATTGAGCTTTAATGAGTGTTTATAAGGTCAGAGATCAGAGATAAGGCGTCCGTCAGATCCCTGACTGACGGAGCAGAGTGAAAATACAGATTCTTCTAGTAGATAAACTCAAAGCTGTGCAGGGAAAATGGCTCATCAAGACCAATTTAAAAATGATTTTTAGCTCAAAATGCGTATAATGCAACAAAAAAAAACACTTGTTCTCTATACTTGGTCAATATAAGGGCTCAGTCACATGACCGTATGAATGGTTCCGCATTCATTCTGCAATTTTGCGGAACAGGTGCCCACTCACTCATTTCAATGGGGCCACAAAACACGTGGACAGCACACCGTGTGCTGTCTGCATTCATTGTTCTGTTCTGCGGCCCTGCAAAAAATATAGAGAATGCCCTATTCTTGTCTGCAGTTGCAAATAAGAATAGGCATTTCTATAATGGGTTGCCCATACCGTTCCGAAAAATTACGGTCGTGTGAATGAGCCCTAAAGGTGCTAAAGATCACCCAACAAATGTCTGCTGACAGAAATTTTCCTCTCCATAAAAAATCCTCATCTTTCGGAGCACATCACCCTCCGTAAACAGGGATATTCTGCCAGCAAACAACGGAACTGTATGGGCACAGTCATAATCCTTCATATCCAAAGTGTGGTGACGATTGCTGCATTTAAATAAGTAGGCAGTTGAACGGGAATGAGCTTGCTATGCTGATCACTGCCTGCTCTATGGGTCTGTGTAAAAGGTCCCTTTTAGCGACCACTGTGGAAACTTTAATGTTTTAAGATTTTTTTTTCTTATAGTGATTAAAAAAATAAAAAATTAAAAAGTTTAAAAATATTTATAGGGAACACTCCCCATTTCTGCACTATATATATTTTTTTATTCATAATAAAGAAATACATTTCATGGAGTCACCAGGAGGCAAAATATACTACTTTTACTTCTGCTCTTGTTATTTAGAGGAGCAGAAAAATGAATATTATGAAAGCACCATATACACTCACCTAAATAATTATTAGGAACACCATACTAATACGGTGTTGGACCTCCTTTTGCCTTCAGAACTGCCTTAATTCTACATGGCATTGATTCAACAAGGTGCTGATAGCATTCTTCAGAAATGTTGGCCCATATTGATAGGATAGCATCTTGCAGTTGGAGATTTGAGGGATGCACATCCAGGGCACGAAGCTCCCGTTCCACCACATCCCAAAGATGCTCTATTGGGTTGAGATCTGGTGACTGTGGGGGCCATTTTAGTACAGTGAACTCATTGTCATGTTCAAGAAACCAATTTGAAATGATTCAAGCTTTGTGACATGGTGCATTATCCTGCTGGAAGTAGCCATCAGAGGATGGGTACATGGTGGTCATGAAGAGATGGACATGGTCAGAAACAATGCTCAGGTAGCCCGTGGCATTTAAACAATGGCCAATTGGCACTAAGGGGCCTAAAGTGTGCCCAGAAAACATCCCCCACACCATTACACCACCACCACCACCAGCCTGCACAGTGGTAACAAGGCATGATGGATGCATGTTCTCATTCTGTTTATGCCAAATTCGGACTCTACCATTTGAATGTCTCAACAGAAATCGAGACTCATCAGACCAGGCAACATTTTTCCAGTCTTCTACAGTCCAAATTTGGTGAGCTCGTGCAAATTGTAGCCTCTTTTTCCTATTTGTAGTGGAGATGAGTGGTACCCGGTGGCAGTGGCGTAGCGTGGGTTGCCAGCACCCGGGGCAAGCCAAAAATTGCGCCCCCCCCCCGCGCCTACCCCAGGCACGCCACTTTTAACAGATACTGTAGTAGATCACTAGCAGTCCTATGTAACACCACAGATAACACTGTGATAATTCTGAGTACAAATAATGTAGTAGATGGGTGTGAGCCCCCAGAATTCAGAACACACACAGTGTGACCTGAAGTCTGGGGCCAGAATGCGGCAGTGTGGGCCAAATTCTCAATCTTCTCCCCCAACCCTACCATGAAACAGATATGTGGATGGACATTATTATTACAGTAGAATACCGCACCATACCTGTTACATCCAGTGACGTCTTCTGTGATGTAGACTCTCCTCGACGTCTTCATTCAGAGATAAGACCACCATGATAACTTCTTTCAGCCGCTTCTCGTCTCTGCAGAGTTTCACCGAAAAAAATTTAGGTTCCTCACTTTACTATCATGCTCTCCTTCCTGGTATCTCAACACTGTCATCCTGCTGCCCCCCAATTCTGAGCTAGAGCCAGACAGATAGCTTTCATTCCCCATAATATTATTCCCCCTGTATATTATAATGGCCCCCTCTTTATTATTAATGTACTGGCCCCCTCTTTAATAACAAAGAGGGGGCCATTATATTAGCAAAGAGGGGGCCAGTACATTAATAATAAAGAGGGGGTCATTATATTAATAATAAATCGGGGGCCATTATATTAATAATAAAGAGGGGGCCATTACATTAATAAGAAAGAGGGGGCAATTACATTAATAATAAAGAGGGGCCATTACATTAATAATAAAGAGGGGGTCATTACATTAATAATAAAGAGGGGGCCATTATATTAGCAAAGAGGGGGCCAGTACATTAATAATAAAGAGGGGGTCATTATATTAATAATAAAGAGGGGGCCATTACATTAATAATAAAGAGGGGCCATTACATTAATAATAAAGAGGGGGTCATTACATTAATAATAAAGAGGGGGTCATTACATTAATAATAAAGAGGGGGCCATTATATTAGCAAAGAGGGGGCCATTACATTAATAATAAAGAGGTGCCATTAAATTAATAATAATGAGGGGGTCATTACATTAATAATGAGGGGGTCATTACATTAATAATAAAGAGGGGGTCATTACATTAATAATAAAGAGGGGGTCATTACATTAATAACAAAAAGGGGGTCATTACATTAATAATAAAGAGGTGCCATTAAACTAATAATAATGAGGGGGTCATTACATTAATAATGAGGGGGCCATTACATTAATAATAAAGAGGTGCCATTAAATTAATAATAATGAGGGGGTCATTACATTAATAATGAGGGGGTCATTACATTAATAATAAAGAGGGGGTCATTATATTAATAATAAAGAGGGGGTCATTACATTAATAATAAAGAGGGGCCATTACATTAATAATAAAGAGGGGCCATTACATTAATAACAAAAAGGGGGTCATTATATTAATAATAAAGAGGGGGCCATTACATTAATAATGAAGAGGGGGTCATTACATTAATAATAATAATGTACTGGCCCCCTCTTTATTATTAATATAATGGCCCCCTTTTTATTAATAATGTACTGGCCCCCTCTTTATTAATATAATGGCCCCCTTTTTATTAATAATGTACTGGCCCCCTCTTTATTATTAATGTACTGGCCCCCTTTTTATTAATAATGTACTGGCCCCCTTTTTATTAATAATGTACTGGCCCCCTCTTTGCTAATGTAATGTCCCCCTCTTTGTTATTAATGTACTGGCCCCCTCTTTGCTAATATAATCGCCCCCTCTTATTACTGTGCCAATGCCATTGAATAGGATAGTCTTTCTGCTCCAGTCCTCTCCCACCCCCCATACTGCCCCCAGAGCCTCTGCAATTAGGTAAGGTAACATAAAAAAAAAAATACTTACCTATCTCCATCCCCGCTTGTTCCCGCCGCAGGCGGTCACGAACGCCTCACTGTGCCTTCCTGCGCCGCGTCATCGCGTCATCTCGCGAGACCCGACGCAGGAGGTCACAGTGAGATTATCGTGACCGAGTCCTGCATCGCTCTACTGCCTTATAGGCTTCAGGCCACTAGGCCTGAAGCCTATGGGGCATAACGGAGGGGACGGGAGCCATAGGCTCCCGTAGCCCTCATTGAAATTTCGGCTGCCTGGCGCCCCCTGCAATTCGGCGCCCGGGGCAACGGCCCCTCCAGCCCCCCCCACGCTACGCCCCTGCCCGGTGGGGTCTTCTGCTGTTGTAGCCCACCTTTCTTTCCCATTCTGACATTCAGTTTGGAGTTCAGGAGATTGTCTTGACCAGGACCACAACCCTACATGCATTGAAGCAACTGCCATGTGATTGGTTGACTAGATAATCGCATTAATGAGAAATAGAACAGGTGTTCCTAATAATTCTTTAGGTGAGTGTATGTCAAATAACTGAAAAGATTGAAACTGAACAGATACCACTGGCTATAACAGGGTTGGTGTGATTTCCATTTGGTCATCCACATTTTTGTAAAAAAAAAATGCAGGTCTTTTTTGTCCGTTCTTTTTGACGGAATTTGCAGCTCTGAATGGAGCCTCCAATGCAAAAGTGAACAATCCCTAATAAAGCTAATTGACTAATCACAATATGTAAAAGAAAATGAAACAATGACACTGCGCTGCTCTGAAAATATACAGAAACACAGATCTCATTTATGGGCACATAAGTAGAATTGTTTTTTAATTTTAATGAACTTGCAAGGTATACAGGTAGTGGCAACACATAAAACAATCTCTGCGGCACATCATAAAATAGTAAAGCAGTTCTCTATAGCAAGAGCGTTATAAATCCATACATAAAGATATATCAATCCCCCAAATAATCCCACAGAATACAAAAAGATGAGACTGGAAGGCAAAAATGTGGAAATATATTTTAGACTTTACTTTCCCTGGCTGATATAAAATAGACATAAAAACGAGTATTATATGACATGTGCACAATGTGTTAATTGTTTACTTTGCATTCTTCTACATCATTTGCTATACATAATGGTAGGAAATATAATGATGACACCAGAATATGAATTATACATCTATTTCATGTTCTGTATTCGTACCAGCTATTTATGCGGGCATGTGCAGGTTGAAATTTAGTTATTGTACGTTTTCTTTTTCTCATTTACATACCGTAGTTTATAAATTCTGGGATTATATAGCTTTGTAAGGGCCCTTCACACAGCAGCCCCCTGACACCAGTATTTTGGCATGAATTCTGCATATGCGCCAGGAAGATAGGTACTTCTGGCCCTGTCCATAGCGGAAGTCCCATCTGTAGCCCAGACTACAAACCTGGTAAGGGACGTAATGTCGGGAAAAGCAGGATTTTCAGAAGAAGAGTGTCACATGACTGAGAGGCCAATCCATGCAACTTCAGAAGGAAGGCAAAATGGACCGAACAATTTGCTCAATGACACCATGGTGGGATTTCGCCATATGACCCCATGCCCGCTATCATAATAAAAAATAAAATACCGCCTATGTATGCTTAAAGCCCTTCCATTGTTTATCAATTGATGCTTCCTATGAATTCTGTGTATTTTGGTGTTTTTTAGCTTGTTGTTTTTTGTCTCAGATGACATTAATAAAATTATGGTACTTTTTACGGATTTTTATGTGCTGTGGTTTGCTAAGATACATTGCTTTTTGCACATGGGGAGCAGCCAGTATGTTCAGATTTGCTTGCAATGTCCACTTTTTATTATAACTGTGTAAATAAGTGACCTTACATCCTCTTTTTCTCGAACAGTGGATTGGCGGGGTTGCCAAGGCGTCTGATATTGATGGGCTATTCTGAAAATAGGCCATCAAAATTAAAATCCCACAAAAATGTTAAGACTTATTTATTTAACCTTTAAACCTTATTCATAGATAAATTTAGCAAGTTAAATCAAGTAGAATACAGAGATAAAGTGCCAAAACCAAGCTCACCAAATAAATTCAGTAACAGGACAAATGTCATTAGGTCAGGGATCTGCAACCTTCGGCACACAGGCTTCGATCTACTTGTTGCTGCTATTCCTTCTCCAGCCCATAGGGTGCAGGTGCTAACCTCTCAGCTTCTTAAAGGGCCAGTAAGGACAAAGTTCAATCAGTTCCAGCCAAAGGCATACCTCCCTAGGTTATTTAAGGTACCTTTCCCTGTGGGAAGGGGCCTGAGCTATAGGTTCTAGTACTCTAGTTTCCTGAAAAGTTGCACTACTTGTCTTATTTTACTCTCCCATGTACCAACTTCTTCCTGACTCTGTATTTGAGCCTTCACTGCTTGACCTGACCTCCCACTGGCCCTGAGCTGCCTCCCCTGACCCTGCCCTGACTGACTTTGGATTGTACAAACTCTGCTTGCCCTGACTTTGGCCTAGACAATAGGTGCCTAGGTGTCTTATCACCTGACTTTATATCTTACCGGATTGCACCTGACCTGTCATCCTGTTGTCATCCTTATGGACCATACAAATCTATAGTCAGATTTTTAGTCAGCTTAACATCTCAATCCTCTTCAGGCCCGGTGTTCCATTTTCTTTGCCCAATTAATTTTTAATTTTTTTTTGCATTTCCATCCTGCTGAAAAGAACACAAAGGCAGATTTGTTCTCCTGCTCCTTCAATTGGTATTGTTACATTATCACGCCTGAATCATCTCAGTGGCACCTGGTCAAAAACATTCCTCCAAGGAGGACATATGTTCCAGTGAACAGAAGAAGACAAATCTTTGCCTGGAGGCATAAACAAACTGTCTCCACAAAATACTTACGCCTGTCTCCACAAACGTGTGAAGCAAATTGCGATCAGCAATGCACTGGCACCGTCCGTGGGGCAGGCGCATGGGGATCGCAGATCCATTCACTTGAATCGGTTTGCGACCCTTCTGTTCCGCAAAAAGATAGAGAAAGTTCTATCTTTTTGCTGTGTGGAAGCACGGAATGGAACCCCAGAAAGCACTCCGTAGTGTTCCGTGATGCGGAATGGCCACGGAACGGTACCCGTGTATTGCGGATCCGCAAATGCGGTCCACAATAAGGTAAAGGGCATCACACGTTCGTGTGAACAAGCCCTTATTCACACAGTCAGTGTTTTGGTCAGTGATTTTTTTCAGTGATTGTGAGTAAAAACCAGGAATGGAGGCAGCACACCGCGCACTGATGGAATTCACTGATTGAATACTGACTGTGTGAATAGGGCCTCAGGGAGAGATTTATCAAACTTGGTGCAAAGGAAAACTAATTTAGTTGCCCTTGCAACCAATCAGATTGAGCTTTTCATTTTCCAAATGAGCTTTGAGAAATGAAAGGTGGAATCTAAATAGTTGCTATGGGCAACTAAGCTAATTTTCCTTTACTCCAGTTTTTATAAATCCCCCCCTTACATCCGTAGTGTTTTGCGGTTTGGAAATTGCGGACCGCAAAACACTGACGCCGCACATCGCCGGCACTTAATAGATAATTCCTATTCTGCGGACAAGACTAGGACATGCTCTATTTTTTTCCAGAGCCGCGGATTGGAAGTTCGGGGGCACGGACTGGAAATGCGGATGCAGACTAAGGGCCCTATTGAAAATGAATGGGTCTGCAAACGTTTCGCATAATTGTGGAACGGATCCGGACCCATTCAACGGACGTCTAAATGGGCCCTTAGTCTTATTTCCTGGTATTTTGGTGGCCTACTCTCTCCCAGAATATCCAAGAATATGCTGCTTCCTGTACCAAATGTGCCCACAATAAATTCCCCAGACAGTTGCCCACTTCTCCCTTTCCCAATTCCTGAATCTCTGTGGAAACATATCAGGTAGATTTCATCACAGACCCACTGCCATCTTTCGGATGTACAGTCCTGATCAAAAGTTTAAGACCACTTAAAAAAAATGGCAAAAAAATCGTATTTAGCATGGCTGGATCTTAACAAGGTTCCAAGTACAGCTTCAACATGCAACAAGAAGAAATGGGAGTGAGACTAAATATTTTTTGAGCATTCAATTTAACCGTTTCCGGACCGCCTAACGCAGATGTGCGGTCCGGAGGCGGCAGCGCTGCGCACAACGACGCATATACGCGTCATCTCGCGAGACGCGAGATGACGCGCTATGCGGCCCGCGCATGCGCAGTTCGGGCCGGCATTTCGAAGAGGACCATTTCGTCATCAGCTTGCCAGCCAATGATCGCAGCTGGCAAGCTGATGATTTTCAAAAAATCCAATCACAGAGCCATATATCAGATCATATTTGTAAATATGATCTGTTATATGGCTGCCTGCTCCTCTGCTGGTTCTTTTCGTCGGTTGGATCCAGCAGAGGAGCAGGCTACACAGTGAGTACACCAAACAGCACACTTTAGCCCCAGATCACCCCCCTGAACCCCAATTAACCCTTTGATCACCTCTTTGTCAATCACTAGTAAAAGGAAAAAAGTGATGAGTGTAAACTGTCACTTTTTTTTTTCACTGGTATTGACCGTTTTAGGTATAGTTTAGGCCCCTTGGTTAGGTAGTTAGCGATCGGTTAGCGCCCAGCCCACCGCACCGCAGTCCGTTATTCGCTGATTAGCGTATCGCTAATCAGCATTTGTACTTTTATAGTATCTGGAAGTGATCAAAACTGATCACGGTCAGATCTATAATAGTATTAGTGTCACTTTAGTTCGCCCTCCACCCAAAACGCAGTGTTTGCCCGATCAGGCCTGATCGGTCGCCCACACGTGCGTTCACCCACGCCCGCCCCACCGCAGTGACAAAAAAATTTTTTTTTGATCACTGCACAATCACTTTACACGCACTGCGGCGATAAAAAAATCCGTTTTGATATTTTTTATCAACCGCAGCGGCCTCCGGTACTTCGCTAGCCTCCCCTTTGTAAGACAGGCTTGCTTTTTTTTTCTTGGGTAGTCTCAGGGAATACCCCTAAATTTAGTTGCCCAAAATGTCAAACAGGGGGTATTCCTCTGAAGAGGCCTACAGGCTTCTGACCCAGTCGGATGAGGAGTGGGAACCCTCATCTGATGAATCCAGCGGGTCAGAATACGAACCTGTAGAAAGCAGTGGCTCTCTGACCCAAAGTTCGGACGAGGAGGCTGAGGTCCCTGATACCACCAGGCGTACCCGGCCCCGTGTCGCTAGACCACAGGTTGCGCAGGATCCGCTTCAAGAGCAGCAGAGTGGGGCTGGTGCTGTCGGATTACGTGGTGAGGCATACACCAGCAGCGCAGCCCTCCCTGGACCTAGTACCAGCACTGCCGTACAACCTGGTGAAGTAGCGAGCACCAGAAGGGAAGTTGAAGCTGGTACGGTGGCACGTGCAGTAGTGACCCCGTCGCAGCCACCGCAAAGACGTGCCCGTAGAGCCCCTAGAATCCCTGAGGTGCTGGCAAACCCTGATTGGCAGTCCCCAACTTCAGCCGCACCTGTAGTTTTCCCTTTCACTGCCCAGTCTGGAGTTCGGGTTGAGACAGCTCAGATCGGTTCGGCCCTGGGATTTTTTGAGCTGTTCTTGACTGCGGAGCTCTTAGACATAGTTGTGGCCGAAACAAACAGGTATGCCACACAATTTATCACCGCTAACCCGGGAAGCTTTTATGCCCAGCCTTTCCGGTGGAAACCAGTCCAAGTTTCTGAAATTAAAACTTTTCTGGGCCTCCTCCTCAACATGGGCCTGACAAAAAAGCATGAATTGCAGTCATATTGGTCCACGAACCCGATTCATCACATGCCCAAGTTCTCTGCTGCTATGTCCAGGGCACGTTTTGAGGCCATCCTGCGTTTCCTGCACTTTAGTGACAACACCACCTCCCGTCCCAGAGGCCACCCTGCTTTTGACCGGCTCCACAAAATTTGGCCCCTCATAGACCATTTCAACCTGAAATTTGCAGATTTGTATACCCCAGAGCAAAACATCTGCGTAGACGAGTCCCTGATACATTTTACCGGGCGCCTTGGCTTCAAACAATACATCCCAAGCAAGCGCGCCCGGTATGGGGTCAAATTGTATAAGCTCTGTGAAAGGGCCACAGGCTATACCCACAAATTTCGGATCTATGAGGGAAAAGATCAGACCCTGGAGCCGGTCGGTTGCCCTGACTACCTGGGCAGCAGTGGGAAGACAGTTTGGGACTTGGTGTCACCCTTATTCGGCAAGGGGTACCATCTTTATGTGGACAATATTTACACAAGTGTGGCCCTCTTTAGGCATTTGTTTCTAGAACGGATTGGCGCCTGTGGTACCGCGCAAACTAGTCGCGCGGGCTTCCCCCAACGGCTCGTTACCACCCGTCTTGCAAGGGGGTAGAGGGCCGCACTGTGTAACGAAGAACTGCTCGCGGTGAAATGGAGAGACAAGCGTGACGTTTACATGCTCTCCTCCATTCACGCAGACACGACAATACAAATTGAGCGAGCAACCCGTGTCATTGAAAAGCCCCTCTCAGTCCACGACTATAACCTTCACATGGGAGGGGTGGACTTCAATGACCAGATGTTGTCTCCGTATTAAGTTTCCCGCAGAACCAGACGCTGGTATAAGAAGGTGTCTGTATATTTAATTCAATTGGCTCTGTATAATAGTTTTGTTCTCTACAGTAAGGCTGGGAGAACTGGATCCTTCCTCAAATTTCAGGAAGAGATCATCGAGAACCTCCTGTACCCAGGAGGTTCCGTGGCCCCATCCACCAGTGTAGTTGGCCGTCTACACGAGCGACATTTCCCCAATGTCGTTCCTGGTACCTCAACCCAACCGTCACCCCGAAAAAGATGTTGTGTCTGTAGCAGGAGTGGAATAAGGCGTGACACCCGCTATTTCTGTCCTGACTGTCCTGACCACCCTGCCCTATGCTTTGGAGAGTGTTTCCGGAAGTACCACTCACAGGTACACTATTAGCATAGGGATCATCTCACCAGGACAGGCACACAGGGCTATTAGGGCCCATTCACTCACACAGCTGCTGCAAACGTCTCCTTTCACATGGGACAAAGTGCATAACGCACTTCGCCACATCTTTGGGCGATTTGCGCTTTGCACATTGACCCATGGGGAAGGAGAGGTTTGTTCTATAAAGGTAAAAAAAAAAAAAAAAAAACACCAGTAAGTAGGGATGAGCGAACTCGAACCCGGACATTTTCGTAAAAGTCCGGGTTCGGGTTCGGTGTTCGTCGCTTTCTTGGCGCTTTTATGACGCTTTCTTGGCGCTTTTTGAAAGGCTGCAAAGCAGCCAATCAACAAGCGTCATACTACTTGCCCCAAGAGGCCGTCACAGCCATGCCTACTATTGGCATGGCTGTGATTGGCCAGAGCACCATGTGACCCAGAGCCTCTATTTAAGCTGGAGTCACATAGCGCCGCCCGTCACTCTGCTCTGATTAGCGTAGGGAGAGGTTGTGGCTGCGACAGTAGGGCGAGATTAGGCAGATTAACTCCTCCAAAGGACTTGATTAATCGATCGATCTGCAGCTGTGCATCATTGAGCTGCTGAAATTCAATTGCTCACTGTTTTTAGGCTGCCCAGACCGTTTGTCAGTCACTTTTTTCTGGGGTGATCGGCGGCCATTTTGTGTCTTGTGCGGTGCTGCGACCAAGTGCATCCAAGCTGCGACCAAGTGCATTTAACCCTCAATGGTGTGGTTGTTTTTTGGCTAAAGCCTACATCAGGGTGAAGCTGTCACACCAAGTGCATTTAACCAGCAATAGTCTGTTTATTTTTTGGCCATATACTACATCAGGGGCAAGCTGCGCCTGTCACCAAGTGCATTTAACCCTCAATGGTGTGGTTGTTTTTTGGCTAAAGCCTACATCAGGGTGAAGCTGTCACACCAAGTGCATTTAACCAGCAATAGTCTGTAAATTTTTTGGCCATATACTAAATCAGGGGCAAGCTGCGCCCGTCACCAAGTGCATTTAACCCTCAGTAGTGTGGTTGGTCAAGCTGTCACACCAAGTGCATTAAACCAGCAATAGTCTGTTCATTTTTTGGCCATATACTACATCAGGGGCAAGCTGCGCCCGTCACCAAGTGCATTTAACCCTCAGTAGTGTGGATGGTCAAGCTGTCACACCAAGTGCATTTAACCAGCAATAGTCTGTTCATTTTTTGGCCATATACTACATCAGGGGCAAGCTGCGCCCGTCACCAAGTGCATTTAACCCTCAATGGTGTGGTTGTTTTTTGGCTAAAGCCTACATCAGGGTGAAGCTGTCACACCAAGTGCATTTAACCAGCAATAGTCTATTAATTTTTTGGCCATATACTACATCAGGGGCAAGCTGCGCCCGTCACCAAGTGCATTTAACCCTCAGTAGTGTGGTTGGTCAAGCTGTCACACCAAGTGCATTTAACCAGCAATAGTCTGTTTATTTTTTGGCCATATACTAAATCAGGGGCAAGCTGCGCCCGTCACCAAGTGCATTTAACCCTCAGTAGTGTGGTTGGTCAAGCTGTCACACCAAGTGCATTTAACCAGCAATAGTCTGTTAATTTTTTGGCCATATACTACATCAGGGGCAAGCTGCGCCCGTCACCAAGTGCATTTAACCCTCAGTAGTGTGGTTGGTCAAGCTGTAACACCAAGTGCATTTAACCAGCAATAGTCTGTTCATTTTTTGGCCATATACTACATCAGGGGCAAGCTGCGCCCGTCACCAAGTGCATTTAACCCTCAATGGTGTGGTTGTTTTTGGGCTAAAGCCTACATCAGGGTGAAGCTGTCACACCAAGTGCATTTAACCAGCAATAGTCTGTTTATTTTTGGCCATATACTACATCAGGGGCAAGCTACGCCTGTCACCAAGTGCATTTAACCCTCAGTAGTGTGGTTGGTCAAGCTGTCACAGCAAGTGCATTTAACCAGCAATAGTGTGGTTGTTTTTTGGCCATATCCCAGTCTAATTCTGTCACTAAATCCATACCGGTCACCCAGCACCTAAATACTAGGCCTCAAATTTATATCCCGCTAAATCTGTCGTTACCGCTGTACTGTTGTGGCTGGGCAAGTTATTTAGTGTCCGTCAAAGCACATTTTTTGTTCAGGGTTGAAATACAATTCCCAATTTAGCAATTTCATAATTTAGTGGTTTCTGCTATATCAGAGCTATTTGAAATCTATCCCTAAAAGGGTATATAATATTCAAGGTGCACATAGGGTCATTCAGAATAACTTCACACACACGCTACTGTGCATTTCCAAGTCTAATTCTGTTAGTAAATCCATACCGGTCACCCAGCGCCTAAATACTAGGCCTCAAATTTATATCCCGCTAAATCTGTCGTTACCGCTGTACTGTTGTGGCTGGGCAAGTTATTTAGTGTCCGTTAAAGCACATTTTTTGTTCAGGGTTGAAATACAATTCCCAATTTAGCAATTTCATAATTTAGTGGTTTCTGCTATATCAAAGCTATTTGAAATCTATCCCTAAAAGAGTATATAATATTCAAGGTGCACATAGGGTCATTCAGAATAACTTCACACACACGCTACTGTGCATTTCCAAGTCTAATTCTGTCACTAAATCCATACCGGTCACCCAGCGCCTAAATACTAGGCCTCAAATTTATATCCCGCTAAATCTGTCGTTACTGCTGTACTGTTGTGGCTGGGCAAGTTATTTAGTGTCCGTTAAAGCACATTTTTTGTTCAGGGTTGAAATACAATTCCCAATTTAGCAATTTCATAATTTAGTGGTTTCTGCAATATCAGAGCTATTTGAAATCTATCCCTAAAAGGGTATATAATATTGAAGGTGCACATAGGGTCATTCAGAATAACTTCACACACACGCTACTGTGCATTTCCAAGTCTAATTCTGTCAGTAAATCCATACCGGTCACCCAGCGCCTAAATACTAGGCCTCAAATTTATATCCCGCTAAATCTGTCGTTACCGCTGTACTGTTGTGGCTGGGCAAGTTATTTAGTGTCCGTTAAAGCACATTTTTTGTTCAGGGTTGAAATACAATTCCCAATTTAGCAATTTCATAATTTAGTGGTTTCTGCTATATCAGAGCTATTTGAAATCTATCCCTAAAAGGGTATATAATATTCAAGGTGCACATAGGGTCATTCAGAATAACTTCACACACACGCTACTGTGCATTTCCAAGTCTAATTCTGTCACTAAATCCATACCGGTCACCCAGCGCCTAAATACTAGGCCTCAAATTTATATCCCGCTAAATCTGTCGTTACCGCTGTACTGTTGTGGCTGGGCAAGTTATTTAGTGTCCGTTAAAGCACATTTTTTGTTCAGGGTTGAAATACAATTCCCAATTTAGCAATTTCATAATTTAGTGGTTTCTGCTATATCAGAGCTATTTGAAATCTATCCCTAAAAGGGTATATAATATTCAAGGTGCACATAGGGTCATTCAGAATAACTTCACACACACGCTACTGTGCATTTCCAAGTCTAATTCTGTCACTAAATCCATACCGGTCACCCAGCGCCTAAATACTAGGCCTCAAATTTATATTCAGCTGAATTTGAATACAATACATTGGGCCAAAAAATATTTTTGTTGTTGTGGTGAACCATAACAATGAGGAAAACATCTAGTAAGGGACGCGGACGTGGACATGGTCGTGGTAGTGTTAGTGGACCCTCTGGTGCTGGGAGAGGACGTGGCCGTTCTGCCACATCCACACGTCCTAGTGTACCAACTACCTCAGGTCCCAGTAGCCGCCAGAATTTACAGCGATATATGGTGGGGCCCAATGCCGTTCTAAGGATGGTAAGGCCTGAGCAGGTACAGGCATTAGTCAATTGGGTGGCCGACAGTGGATCCAGCACGTTCACATTATCTCCCACCCAGTCTTCTGCAGAAAGCGCACAGATGGCGCCTGAAAACCAACTCCATCAGTCTGTCACATCACCCCCATGCATATCAGGGAAACTGTCTGAGCCTCAAGTTATGCAGCAGTCTCTTATGCTGTTTGAAGACTCTGCTGGCAGGGTTTCCCAAGGGCATCCACCTAGCCCTTCCCCAGCGGTGGAAGACATAGACTGCACTGACGCACAACCACTTATGTTTCCTGATGATGAGGACATGGGAATACCACCTCAGCATGTCTCTGATGATGACGAAACACAGGTGCCAACTGCTGCGTCTTTCTGCAGTGTGCAGACTGAACAGGAGGTCAGGGATCAAGACTGGGTGGAAGACGATGCAGGGGACGATGAGGTCCTAGACCCCACATGGAATGAAAGTCGTGCCACTGACTTTCACAGTTCGGAGGAAGAGGCAGTGGTGAGACCGAGCCAACAGCATAGCAAAAGAGGGAGCAGTGGGCAAAAGCAGAACACCCGCCGCCAAGAGACTCCGTCTGCTACTGACCGCCGCCATCTGGGACCGAGCACCCCAAAGGCAGCTTCAAGGAGTTCCCTGGCATGGCACTTCTTCAAACAATGTGCTGACGACAAGACCCGAGTGGTTTGCACGCTGTGCCATCAGAGCCTGAAGCGAGGCATTAACGTTCTGAACCTGAGCACAACCTGCATGACCAGGCACCTGCATGCAAAGCATGAACTGCAGTGCAGTAAACACCTTAAAACCAAAGAAGTCACTCAGGCTCCCCCTGCTACCTCTTCTGCTGCTGCCGCCTCGGCCTCTTCTGCTGCTGCCGCCTCGGCCTCTTCCTCCTCCTCTGGAGGAACGTTGGCACCTGCCGCCCAGCAAACAGGGGATGTACCACCAACACCACCACCACCTCCGTCACCAAGCGTCTCAACCATGTCACACGGCAGCGTTCAGCTCTCCATCTCACAAACATTTGAGAGAAAGCGTAAATTCCCACCTAGCCACCCTCGATCCCTGGCCCTGAATGCCAGCATTTCTAAACTACTGGCCTATGAAATGCTGTCATTTAGGCTGGTGGACACAGACAGCTTCAAACAGCTCATGTCGCTTGCTGTCCCACAGTATGTTGTTCCCAGCCGCCACTACTTCTCCAAGAGAGCCGTGCCTTCCCTGCACAACCAAGTATCCGATAAAATCAAGTGTGCACTGCGCAACGCCATCTGTAGCAAGGTCCACCTAACCACAGATACGTGGACCAGTAAGCACGGCCAGGGACGCTATATCTCCCTAACTGCACACTGGGTAAATGTAGTGGCAGCTGGGCCCCAGGCGGAGAGCTGTTTGGCGCACGTCCTTCCGCCGCCAAGGATCGCAGGCCAACATTCTTTGCCTCCTGTTGCCACCTCCTCCTTCTCGGCTTCCTCCTCCTCTTCTTCCACCTGCTCATCCAGTCAGCCACACACCTTCACCACCAACTTCAGCACAGCCCAGGGTAAACGTCAGCAGGCCATTCTGAAACTCATATGTTTGGGGGACAGGCCCCACACCGCACAGGAGTTTTGGCGGGGTATAGAACAACAGACCGACGAGTGGTTGCTGCCGGTGAGCCTCAAGCCCGGCCTGGTGGTGTGTGATAATGGGCGAAATCTCGTTGCAGCTCTGGGACTAGCCAATTTGACGCACATCCCTTGCTTGGCGCATGTGCTGAATTTGGTGGTGCAGAAGTTCATTCACAACTACCCCGACATGTCAGAGCTGCTGAATAAAGTGCGGGCCGTCTGTTCGCGCTTCCGGCGTTCACATCCTGCTGCTGCTCGCCTGTCTGCGCTACAGCGTAACTTCGGCCTTCCCGCTCACCGCCTCATATGCGACGTGCCCACCAGGTGGAACTCCACCTTGCACATGCTGGACAGACTGTGCGAGCAGCAGCAGGCCATAGTGGAGTTTCAGCTGCAGCACGCACGGGTCAGTCGCACTACAGAACAGCACCACTTCACCACCAATGACTGGGCCTCCATGCGAGACCTGTGTGCCCTGTTGCGCTGTTTCGAGTACTCCACCAACATGGCCAGTGGCGATGACGCCGTTATCAGCGTTACAATACCACTTCTATGTCTCCTTGAGAAAACACTTAGGGCGATGATGGAAGAGGAGGTGGCCCAGGAGGAGGAGGAGGAAGAGGGGTCATTTTTAGCACTTTCAGGCCAGTCTCTTCGAAGTGACTCAGAGGGAGGTTTTTGGCAACAGCAGAGGCCAGGTACAAATGTGGCCAGCCAGGGCCCACTACTGGAGGACGAGGAGGACGAGGATGAGGAGGAGGTGGAGGAGGATGAGGATGAAGCATGGTCACAGCGGGGTGGCACCCAACGCAGCTCGGGTCCATCACTGGTGCGTGGCTAGGGGGAAAGGCAGGACGATGACGATACGCCTCCCACAGAGGACAGCCTGGCACACATGAGCGACTACATGCTGCAGTGCCTGCGCAACGACAGCAGAGTTGCCCACATTTTAACGTGTGCGGACTACTGGGTTGCCACCCTGCTGGATCCACGCTACAAAGACAATGTGCCCACCTTACTTCCTGCACTGGAGCGTGATAGGAAGATGCGCGAGTACAAGCGCACGTTGGTAGACGCGCTACTGAGAGCATTCCCAAATGTCACAGGGGAACAAGTGGAAGCCCAAGGCCAAGGCAGAGGAGGAGCAAGAGGTCGCCAAGGCAGCTGTGTCACGGCCAGCTCCTCTGAGGGCAGGGTTAGCATGGCAGAGATGTGGAAAAGTTTTGTCAACACGCCACAGCTAACTGCACCACCACCTGATACGCAACGTGTTAGCAGGAGGCAACATTTCACTAACATGGTGGAACAGTACGTGTGCACACCCCTCCACGTACTGACTGATGGTTCGGCCCCATTCAACTTCTGGGTCTCTAAATTGTCCACGTGGCCAGAGCTAGCCTTTTATGCCTTGGAGGTGCTGGCCTGCCCGGCGGCCAGCGTTTTGTCTGAACGTGTATTCAGCACGGCAGGGGGCGTCATTACAGACAAACGCAGCCGCCTGTCTACAGCCAATGTGGACAAGCTGACGTTCATAAAAATGAACCAGGCATGGATCCCACAGGACCTGTCCGTCCCTTGTCCAGATTAGACATTAACTACCTCCCCTTAACCATATATTATTGGACTCCAGGGCACTTCCTCATTCAATCCTATTTTTATTTTCATTTTCATTTTACCATTATATTGCGAGGCTACCCAAAGTTGAATGAACCTCTCCTCTGTCTGGGTGCCAGGGCCTAAATATATGCCAATGGACTGTTCCAATGTTGGGTGACGTGAAGCCTGATTCTCTGCTATGACATGCAGACTAATTCTCTGCTGACATGAAGCCAGATTGTCTGTTACGGGACCTCTCTCCTCTGCCTGGGTGCTGGGCCTAAATTTATGAAAATGGACTCTTACAGTGGTGGGTGACGTGAAGCCTGATTCTCTGCTATGATATGAAGACTGATTCTCTGCTATGACATGAAGACTGATTCTCTGCTGACCTGAAGCCAGATTGTCTGTTACGGGACCTCTCTCCTCTGCCTGGGTGCTGGGCCTAAATTTATGACAATGGACTGTTGCAGTGGTGGCTGACGTGAAGCCTGATTCTCTGCTATGACATGCAGACTGATTCTCTGCTGACATGAAGCCAGATCCTCTGTTACGGGACCTCTCTCCTCTGCCTGGGTGCTGGGCCTAAATTTATAAAAATGGACTGTTGCAGTGGTGGGTGATGTGAAGCCTGATTCTCTGCTATGATATGAAGACTGATTCTCTGCTGACATGAAGCCAGATCCTCTGTTACGGGACCTCTCTCCTCTGCCTGGGTGCTGGGCCTAAATATCTGACAATGGACTGTTGCATTGGTAGCTGACGTGAAGCCTGATTCTCTGCTATGACATGCAGACTAATTCTCTGCTGACATGAAGCCAGATTGTCTGTTACGGGACTTCTCTCCTCTGACTGGGTGCTGGGCCTAAATTTATGAAAATGGACTGTTGCAGTGGTGGGTGACGTGAAGCTTGATTCTCTGCTATGACATGAAGACTGATTCTCTGCTGACATGAAGCCAGATTGTCTGTTACGGGACCTCTCTCCTCTGCCTGGGTGCTGGGCCTAAATTTATGAAAATGGACTCTTACAGTGGTGGGTGACGTGAAGCCTGATTCTCTGCTATGACATGAAGACTGATTCTCTGCTCACATGAAGCCAGATTGTCTGTTACAGGACCTCTCTCCTCTGCCTGGGTGCTGGGCCTAAATTTATGAAAATGGACTCTTACAGTGGTGGGTGACGCGAAGCCTGATTCTCTGCTATGACATGAAGACTGATTCTCTGCTATGACATGCAGACTGATTCTCTGCTGACATGAAGCCAGATCCTCTGTTACGGGACCTCTCTCCTCTGCCTGGGTGCTGGGCCTAAATATCTGACAATGGACTGTTGCAGTGGTGGGTGACGTGAAGCCTGATTCTCTGCTATGACATGAAGACTGATTCTCTGCTGACATGAAGCCAGATTCTCTGTTACGGGACCTCTGTCCTCTGCCTGGGTGCCGGGGCCTAAATATCTGAGAATGGACTGTTCCAGTGGTGGGTGACGGGAAGCCAGATTCTCTGCTATGGGACCTCTCTCCAATTGATTTTGGTTAATTTTTATTTATTTAATTTTAATTTTAATTCATTTCCCTATCCACATTTGTTTGCAGGGGATTTACCTACATGTTGCTGCATTTTGCAGCCCTCTAGCCCTTTCCTGGGCTGTTTTACAGCCGTTTTAGTGCCGAAAAGTTCGGGTCCCCATTGACTTCAATGGGGTTCGGGCTTGGGACGAAGTTCGGATCGGGTTCGGATCCCGAACCCGAACATTTTCGGGAAGTTCGGCCGAACTTCTCGAACCCGAACATCCAGGTGTTCGCTCAACTCTACCAGTAAGCAAAAAGGTTAATGTTCAGTTAAAAAAGTTTAAGTTTATATGTTCTGTTGCAAAGTTAATAAAATTATTGCGTTGCGGCCTGGTTTTTTCTTTTTTTTTTTTTTCTTTTTTTACCTTCCAGGTGAACCAACCGATCGATTAGCTGCAGCACTGATGTGCATTCTGACAGAAGCATTGCGCTGCTGTCAGATTACACGCAAGTCGGTGTATGCGGCGCTGCAAGACGAGATTTTCTCCTCTGCAGTAACAGATACGTTTGCCAAGGCATACGAGCTGAGGAGGAGGCGGCGTTCCTATGCTTTGGCAAACACTTTGTATATATATAAAAAAAATAAAAAATCCCGGCAATGATTTATTCATCCACATCGATTGATGTGAATGGAGAAATCTGGTTTGCCAGGGCATACGAGCTAAGTGGGTATGGATGTAGGGCGGAGCTCCTATGTCCTGGCAGACGCCTTTCCCCTCCATTTTTTTTTTTTGGCAGAGATTTTTTTATCTACATTGATCAATGCGAATGAAGAAATCTGTGCCGTTCATTTTTTTCTTTCAGCCCAGAGGCTGAACGGAAAAAAAAATCTCATTACCTGTATGCTCAATATAAGGAGAATAGCAGAAACTCCTAATGCTGGCCATACATGTAATGATTGCGGAGACCCTCAAATGCCAGGGCAGTACAAACACCCCACAACTGACCCCATTTTGGAAAGAAGACACTCCAAGGTATTTGCTGAGGGGCATATTGAGTCCATGAAAGATTTAAATTGTTGTCCTAAGTTAGCGGAAAGTGAGACTTTGTGAGAAAAAAAACAAACAAAAAATCAATTTCCGCTAACTTATGCGAAAAAAAAATTCTATGAACTTGCCAGGCCCCTCATTGGATACCTTCGGGTGTCTTCTTTCCAAAGTGGGGTCACATGTGGGGCATTTATACTGCCCTGGCTTTTTAGGGGCCCTAAAGCGTGAGAAGAAGTCTGGGATCCAAATGTCTAAAAATGCCCTCCTAAAAGGAATTTGGGCACCTTTGCGCATCTAGGCTGCAAAAAAAGTCACACATCTGGTATCGCCATACTCAGGAGAAGTTGGGGAATGTGTTTTGGGGTGTCATTTTACATATACCCATGCTGGGTGAGATAAACATCTTGATCAAATGCCAACTTTGTATAAAAAAATTGGAAAAGTTGTCTTTTGCCAGGATATTTCTCTCACCCAGCATGGGTATATGTAAAATGACACCCCAAAACACATTCCCCACTTCTAACTTGTGACAAAAAATAATAATTCTAGGAACTCGCAGTGCCCCTCACGGAATACCTTGGGGTGTCTTCTTTCCAAAATGGGGTCACTTGTGGCGTAGTTATACTGCCCTGGCAATTTAGGGGCCCAAATGTGTGAGAAGTACCTTGCAATCAAAATGTGTAAAAAATGGCCTGCAAAATCCGAAAGGTGCACTTTGGAATATGTGCCCCTTTGCCCACCTTGGCAGCAAAAAAGTGTGACACATCTGGTATCGCCGTACTCAAGAGAAGTTGGGGAATGTGTTTTGGGGTGTCATTTTACATATACCCATGCTGGGTGAGAAAAATATCTTGGTCAAATGCCAGCTTTGTATAAAAAAAAATGGGAAAAGTTGTCTTTTGCCAAGATATTTCTCTCACCCAGCATGGGTATATGTAAAATGACACCCAAAAACACATTCCCCAACTTCTCCTGAGTACGGCGATATCAGATGTGTGACACTTTTTTTGCTGCCAAGGTGGGGCAAAGGGGCACATATTCCAAAGTGCACCTTTCGGATTTCACCGGTCATTTTTTACACATTTTGATTGCAAAGTTCTTCTCACACATTTGGGCCCCTAAATTGCCAGGGCAGTATAACTACCCCACAAGTGACCCCATTTTGGAAAGAAGACACCCCAAGGTATTCTGTGAGGGGCATGATGAGTTCCTAGAATTTTTTATTTTTTGTCGCAAGTTAGTGGAATATGAGACTTTGTAAGAAAAAATAAAAATAAAAAATCATCATCATTTTCCGCTAACTTGTGACAAAAAATAAAAAGTTCTATGAACTCACTATGCCCATCAGCGAATACCTTAGGGTGTCTACTTTCCGAAATGGGGTCATTTGTGGGGTTTTTCTACTGTTTGGGCATTGTAGAACCTCAGGAAACATGACAGGTGCTCAGAAAGTCAGAGCTGCTTCAAAAAGCGGAAATTCACATTTTTGTACCATAGTGTGTAAACGCTATAACTTTTACCCAAACCATTTTTTTTGCCCAAACATTTTTTTTTTATCAAAGACATTTAGAACAATAAATTTGGCGAAAATTTTATATATGGATGTCGTTTTTTTTGCAAAATTTTACAGCTGAAAGTGAAAAATGTCATGCTTTTGTAAAAAAAAATCGTTACATTTTGATTAATAACAAAAAAAGTAAAAATGTCAGCAGCAATAAAATACCACCAAATGAAAGCTCTATTAGTGAGAAGAAAAGGAGGTAAAATTCATTTGGGTGGTAAGTTGCATGACCGAGTGATAAACGGTGAAAGGAGTGTAGTGCCGAAGTGTAAAAAGTGCTCTGGTCATGAAGGGGGTTTCAGCTAGCGGGGCTGAAGTGGTTAATGAAAACAACGAATAAACTGAAACGGGCTCTTTTTCAGCTGATCAAAAGTTTAGGACCACATGCCTTTAAAAGGCCAAATCTATGCAAAGATGTGGATTCATTGTCATTTTCTGTCAGGTAGTCACACGTTGTGATGGCAAAGGCAAAAAAACGCTCCCTTTTTTTTAACGTGGTCGGGTTGTTGAACTGCATAAGCAGGGTCTCTCACAGCGCGCCATCGCTGCTGAGGTGAGACGCAGTAAGACAGTCATTTGGAATTTCTTAAATTCTTAAATGATCCTAAAGGGGTTATGGAACAAAAAAGTCAAGTAGAAAACCCAAAAAAATTTCATCAGCACTGAGCCGGAGGATCCAATTGGCTGTCCCTCAAGACACTGGATGATCTTTGACTGCAGCCCCATAACCATCAGACGTCATCTGAGACTGAAGGGCTTCAAAAACAAAAAACATCTTCAAAGACCTCGTCTCCTTGAACGCCACAGAACTGCTCGTTTGTGCTTTGCAAGAGAGCACCAAACATGGGACATTCAAAGGTGGAAGAAAGTTTTATTCTCTGATGAGAAAAAATTTAACCTTGATGGTCCTGATGGTTTCCAACGTTACTGGCATGACAAGCAGATCCCACCTGAGATGTTTTCTACGCACCACAGTGGAGGGGAACACATAATGGTCTGGGGTGATTTTTCCTTTAGTGGAACAATGGAGCTTCAGGAAGTGCAGGGGAGTGTCGTGCCTTTTCATAGGTAAATGCATTGATATCCAATTTATTTTAGTCAAGATGAATGTTCATTACCTTTAAGAGCCATGCTCGACTATAGTTACAATTTTGTATGTCTTGAGTAGGCCAAATTAAGGTCATACAAAGGTTTCTGCCTTTTAGTGTTATTCTTCTCATGAGTGTACCAGTCTGAGAAGAATCTTCTTTGTCTACTTATAAATTTATGACAGGAGTTAAAGATAAGCTCTATGCAGCTGGTGATAATTACCTATACAATTAGGCATTTATCAATGAAGCAAATGTATAATATTCATGTATTCATTTAATGAGCCTTAGTCCTTAGCATAAGACAATCAGTAGAACATATAATATATATTATACTGTTATATGTGATGAAGACAACATGTATCCAGTATATTATATATATTTCTCATTAGGAGAATATTTGTCTCTAAAAGAGTGTCTGTGAAGATGTGTGTTTTGTAACAATTATTCACCTCTTTGGTATGAGAGGAGGTACTGATATCCCTGAGTAAACAAAACCATTGAAGTTATTTACGATTCACAAATAAACAATGTGAGAAACATTCAGAGAGACGCCTAGAGGTCTGTCTCTAATTGCTACAAGTGTCAAATCTAATCCCTATAGCCTTGAATTAAAGCTTTTAAGGTCAATTGTATATTATACCTTTATTCAGACTTACAGAAGTTAACCCTTTATACTATGATGCAAATAGCTTACACAGCAGTGCCACCTAGGTATCAGTAGGTGACATTACAATAGTAGCAAAAGTGCATTCTGGGTAAGGTTATGATGTCATTTCTTATCAATAGTCACGCCCATCCGATTATGATTGGAAACTTCCAAACTAGGAAGGTGTGTCTAACTGATAAGTTTGTGTTCATAAACCATACACAGGGGGGAGAACAGACACACAAGAAAGAGAGGAAAGAGAAGTTAAGCTCTTTAGAGGGGTCCATCAAGATTAAAGCCATAAGTAGATGTGCTATGATGGACCATCCAGCTTTCCTAGGAGCAGAAGTGAGATTTCTACTAGGACTTGGTAAGAGACACAGAAAATGATATTTCATTTTATTAAGACTAATTTGATAGTGTGGGTGAAATTATACCATCTAGATTGGCGAATAAATAAATAATTAAATTAATTGATCATCTCCATATTGAGATGTAGTTTTAGGATATTGTGAGGCTTCATTCTACCTGCAGAAGAATCAAGACTCATAATCTAGCAAAGCATTAAATAATTGCATATATATATATATATATATATATATATATATACAGGTCCTTTTCAAAAAATTAGCATATTGTGATAAAGTTCATTATTTTCTGTAATGTACTGATAAACATTAGACTTTCATATATTTTAGATTCATTACACACCAACTGAAGTAGTTCAAGCCTTTTATTGTTTTAATATTGATGATTTTGGCATACAGCTCATGAAAACCCAAAATTCCTATCTAAAAAAATTAGCATATTTCATCCGACCAATAAAAGAAAAGTGTTTTTAATACAAAAAAAGTCAACCTTCAAATAATTATGTTCAGTTCTGCACTCAATACTTGGTCGGGAATCCTTTTGCAGAAATGACTGCTTCAATGCGGCGTGGCATGGAGGCAATCAGCCTGTGGCACTGCTGATGTGTTATGGAGGCCCAGGATGCTTCGATAGCGGCCTTAAGCTCATCCAGAGTGTTGGGTCTTGCGTCTCTCAACTTTCTCTTCCCAATATTCCACAGATTCTCTATGGGGTTCAGGTCAGGAGAGTTGGCAGGCCAATTGAGCACAGTAATACCATGGTCAGTAAACCATTTACCAGTGGTTTTGGCACTGTGAGCAGGTGCCAGGTCGTGCTGAAAAATGAAATCTTCATCTCCATAAAGCTTTTCAGCAGATGGAAGCATGAAGTGCTCCAAAATCTCCTGATAGCTAGCTGCATTGACCCTGCCCTTGATAAAACACAGTGGACCAACACCAGCAGCTGACATGGCACCCCAGACCATCACTGACTGTGGGTACTTGACACTGGACTTCAGGCATTTTGGCATTTCCCTCTCCCCAGTCTTCCTCCAGACTCTGGCACCTTGATTTCCGAATGACATGCAACAGTCCAGTGCTGCTTCTCTGTAGCCCAGGTCAGGCGCTTCTGCCGCTGTTTCTGGTTCAAAAGTGGCTTGACCTGGGGAATGCGGCACCTGTAGCCCATTTCCTGCACACGCCTGTACACGGTGGCTCTGGATGTTTCTACTCCAGACTCAGTCCACTGTTTCCGCAGGTCCCCCAAGGTCTGGAATCGGTCCTTCTCCACAATCTTCCTCAGGGTCCGGTCACCTCTTCTCGTTGTGCAGCGTTTTCTGCCACACTTTTTCCTTCCCACAGACTTCCCACTGAGGTGCCTTGATACAGCACTCTGGGAACAGCCTATTCGTTCAGAAATTTCTTTCTGTGTCTTACCCTCTTGCTTGAGGGTGTCAATGATGGCCTTCTGGACAGCAGTCAGGTCGGCAGTCTTACCCATGATTGCGGTTTTGAGTAATGAACCAGGCTGGGAGTTTTTAAAAGCCTCAGGAATCTTTTGCAGGTGTTTAGAGTTAATTAGTTGATTCAGATGATTAGGTTAAAAGCTCGTTTAGAGAACCTTTTCATGATATGCTAATTTTTTGAGATAGGAATTTGGGGTTTTCATGAGCTGTATGCCAAAATCATCAAAATTAAAACAATAAAAGGCTTGAACTACTTCAGTTGGTGTGTAATGAATCTAAAATATATGAAAGTCTAATGTTTATCAGTACATTACAGAAAATAATGAACTTTATGACAATATGCTAATTTTTTGAAAAGGACCTGTATATATCCATAACAAAAGGTCAGGCAGCACTCCTTAGTATGCAGCTGAAGCTGTAGCGGTGCCCGCAGTGATCCCTCGATCCAGGACCAGCAATATAACACAGAAAAAACTGCGGCACTCCTTAAAGTAGAAAAATGTGCAATTTATTCACACATGTCAGCAGAGACAACGTTTCGGTTCTCTCTCAGAACCTTTTTCAAGTCAAGTGAACATAAAAAGTGCATATGTGCATATATAAATACATCATCACTTGGTGCCTAATTGATTCAACAACCAATGCAATAGCAGTGCACTCCCCTTGGGGGTAAGCTACAATTCATGTGGTCAATTCCTAAAGTTAACATGGATACCAATCTATCCTAAATACATGTAGGTGAAGTTTTAAAAAAATATATATTTCATTGAAATCCTCATAATTGCGTACAGGTGCATATAATAAAGTGAACAGTGCAATTAAAATCATGACTGTAATACCTTCTCAGAGCAAGTTATGGAGAGAAATATCGGGAAAGGCGTCTTCACTTGTATGGAGGCTCGCGCCACTGTTCCGCGTCTGCTACTCCCCACTGCGCATGTGTCAATCCTTCTTCCCTCGTGACGCCGTACATAACCACCCTGCGTCACATCTAGGCGGAGTCCCACATGATGACGCTCGATCGGCCGCCCCAGCACCATCCCCGCACGCGCTGCGTGCGACAATAGGCTGCGTCAGTCGCACCGAGCCACATCACTGGTCTATAACCGCCATCTTAAATCAGGGCATTCATCTGGGCAAAATATTACAACTCTGTTTTCCCATAGTTCTTCTCCAAACTTATATTCCGCCATAGGCAACAGTCAACATAACATTTTAAACAATGCCTACAGACAATTAAGCCACATGTTTAACATGAACATGACCATAGCTTCTATTAATTCACTATATACAGTATACGATACACATCAAATCACAGGACTGTGAACTTGAGATTAACTGACCATTTCTCCCGTTACCCTAAATTCAACGTTTAGCCCTTTTGGTTTCAAAGTATCTAGTCGAAAAATCCACCTGAGCTCAATTTTCTTTAATATATTTAATCGATCCCCTCCTCTCACCAAAGGTTTAACGTGGTCAATGACCATAAATCTCAAGTCACTCTCCTTGTGATTTTTTTCTACAAAATGTTTCGATACAGGCAAATCAGTTCTTTTACTCCTGATGGACTGTCTATGGTTATTCAACCTGGTCTTTAAATCACATGTCGTTTCACCGACATATAGCCTTTTGCAAGGACACCACAGTACATATATCACCCATGACGAATCACAGGTGAGATAATGCCTTATGTTAAAGATCTCTCCCGTGTCTGGATGTGTAAACCCTGATCCTTTCACCATCAGGTGAAAGGATGGTGAAAGGATCTGGGTTTACACATCCAGACACGGGAGAGATCTTTAACATAAGGCATTATCTCACCTGTGATTCGTCATGGGTGATATATGTACTGTGGTGTCCTTGCAAAAGGCTATATGTCGGTGAAACGACATGTGATTTAAAGACCAGGTTGAATAACCATAGACAGTCCATCAGGAGTAAAAGAACTGATTTGCCTGTATCGAAACATTTTGTAGAAAAAAATCACAAGGAGAGTGACTTGAGATTTATGGTCATTGACCACGTTAAACCTTTGGTGAGAGGAGGGGATCGATTAAATATATTAAAGAAAATTGAGCTCAGGTGGATTTTTCGACTAGATACTTTGAAACCAAAAGGGCTAAACGTTGAATTTAGGGTAACGGGAGAAATGGTCAGTTAATCTCAAGTTCACAGTCCTGTGATTTGATGTGTATCGTATACTGTATATAGTGAATTAATAGAAGCTATGGTCATGTTCATGTTAAACATGTGGCTTAATTGTCTGTAGGCATTGTTTAAAATGTTATGTTGACTGTTGCCTATGGCGGAATATAAGTTTGGAGAAGAACTATGGGAAAACAGAGTTGTAATATTTTGCCCAGATGAATGCCCTGATTTAAGATGGCGGTTATAGACCAGTGATGTGGCTCGGTGCGACTGACGCAGCCTATTGTCGCACGCAGCGCGTGCGGGGATGGTGCTGGGGCGGCCGATCGAGCGTCATCATGTGGGACTCCGCCTAGATGTGACGCAGGGTGGTTATGTACGGCGTCACGAGGGAAGAAGGATTGACACATGCGCAGTGGGGAGTAGCAGACGCGGAACAGTGGCGCGAGCCTCCATACAAGTGAAGACGCCTTTCCCGATATTTCTCTCCATAACTTGCTCTGAGAAGGTATTACAGTCATGATTTTAATTGCACTGTTCACTTTATTATATGCACCTGTACGCAATTATGAGGATTTCAATGAAATATATATTTTTTTAAAACTTCACCTACATGTATTTAGGATAGATTGGTATCCATGTTAACTTTAGGAATTGACCACATGAATTGTAGCTTACCCCCAAGGGGAGTGCACTGCTATTGCATTGGTTGTTGAATCAATTAGGCACCAAGTGATGATGTATTTATATATGCACATATGCACTTTTTATGTTCACTTGACTTGAAAAAGGTTCTGAGAGAGAACCGAAACGTTGTCTCTGCTGACATGTGTGAATAAATTGCACATTTTTCTACTTTAAGGAGTGCCGCAGTTTTTTCTGTGTTATTTTGATAGAACATTCTTCGCCAAGCTAAGTGATGGATTCCCACAGGAAAGACTTATTTCAAGTCCTTCCCATTTAAGATATGGTCTAGCAAAGATCCTATATCCCTGTTATTTGTCTTAATAGTCTTACCAAAGTTATATGTAAAAAAATAGTCCAGGATGGGGCGGAAGGATACAGTTATCTCTTCTAAGCTATATCCTTGAATAGATTTGCCCATGCCTGAAGTCATGTGATGTGTAGTTGGTTAGAGGGGGGAAGAATGTATTTAGCATTCTATATTGATGTCTAGGATTAGACATGCCCGTCCTGATATCATGAGGCTTTCTCTGAACAGGGGTAATATATACATTATGTTCCTATTTGATATCCTAACCTAATAATAGCTTGGTTATAATGTGACAAGTTATTTCCACTCACATGTATTGTTAAGCTTGTAATGCTTTATATTAACGCTATATATATATATATATATATATATATATATATATATATATACACACATTTGCATGTATCATTGTGTTTATCTACTTATATATGTTTATAATCTTGTAACCAATAAATCTGCATATTTTTATAAACCTGTGTATTGTTGTATAATGCAGAACTACATGTTTTATCATTAACGTCATCTCACGTCAAAAAGAACTTATTTATCTGAGGAAATAGTCGGACTCAGATGTGAATTGTATCAATTAGCTTGTCTACAATTCACCAGGTCATGATTTTAAGAATTTATGACAAATTTTATCAATTTAATTTTTTTATGATTAATTATTTTTATGACCATAATTAATAATTCTTAATTGAATTATTACCACCCGACAGGAGTCAAACGGACGCTGGCTATGTCCAGATGTTGCAGAGAGCATTCCTCATGACTGAGGGCCCTCGTCTGTGTGGTAATGACTGGGTTTTTCAACAGGACAACGCTACAGTACACAATGCCCGCAGGACAAGGGACTTCTTCCAGGAGAATAACATTACTCTTTTGGCCCATCCTGCGTGTTCCCCTGATCTAAATCCAATTGAGAACCTTTGGGGATGGATAACAAGGAAAGTTTACAAAAATGAACAACAGTTCCAGACAGTAGATTGCCTTCGTGCAGTCGTCTTCACCACTTGGAGAAATGTTCCCACTCACCTCATGGAAACGCTTGCATCAAGCATGCTGAAACAAATTTTTGAAGTGATAAACAATAACGGCAGAGCTACTCATTACTGAGTTCATGTTTGGAGGTTGGATTTCTGTTTTGGGTGGTTTAGTTTTTTGGGTGGGTATTGGTCCTAAACTTTTGATCAGCTGAAAAAAAGCCTGTTTCAGTTTATTCATTGTTTTCATGAAATTAAATGCTCAAATTTTTTTTTGTCTCACTCCCATTTCTTCTTGTTGCATGTTGAAGCTCTACTTGGAACCTTGTTAAGATCCAGCCATGCTAAATATGATTTTTTGCCATTTTTTTAAGTGGTCTTAAACTTTTGATCAGGACTGTATTTGGGTGGTGCTACAATGGCTCATTTAGTCCCTCTGTCTACCCTCTGAAGCTCAATTAGCTAGTCTGTTCATTAAAAATATTTTTTATTTCTATGGGCTGCCTCTGCGTATTATGTCAGACAGAGGGACGCAATTTACATCAAGATTCTTGACTTTCTGTGGACTGCTGGATATTTCTGCCTACCACCCTGTGTCCAATGGACAGGTTGATCAGATTCACCAGACTTTAAAGGTATATTTTCTAAGACAATTGGGAGTCCTTGCTTCCATGAGCCGAGTTTTCCTATAACAATCATTTAACACCATAGTGACCAACAATACACCTTTTTACGGTGGTCACTAGGGGGCCTTAGGCTGGGCAGGCACCTTTTCACACAGCCCAGTCTAAGCACTGCACTGGTCTCCTATACAGTGAAGGACAGGGGCTCGGCTCTAACATGAGAGCTGTGCACCTGCTCTAACAGCCCCAACTGGCAAGAGCGCTGATTTGGGATGTTTAGCCCGTTACATGCTGCGGGAAATGCTGCCTACCGCATATAAGCGGTTACAGAGGGAGAGGACACCCTCTGTATCCCATCACACAAACTGTATCCCACCACACAAATGAGACTGCGGGGTGCCAATGTGTGTATATGCAGGCTGGGACCTGGTATAGGTCCCAAGCCTGCCTTGAGTGTTCACCAGCAGGCTGTACCTCTCTGGTGCAGCCTGCTGGTCAATTTCAGTATAGCACTGACAATAAAATGCAATGCACTATAGGAATGGTGCATTGTATTTTGGAAGTGATCAAATTATTGCCTGTTATAGTCCCCTTGTCGGTTAAATAGTTAAAAATATGAAAAAAATAAAATAAATTGCAAAAATAAAATCTCCTCCACTTGTTTGGTATTGCCGCATCCATAACGACCCTCACTACACAAATATGTAAATTATCCCGTATAGTGAACGCCGTAAAAAATAATAATTCCAGAATTGCTACTTTATGCTTAGTCCCTGACTACAGTTTTGCCTGACCCCTCACTGTTCCTCGCTGGTTTCTTTTAAACACAATAGGTCAGCAGTCGACTAAACAGAGACTATTTTAAGAAGTAGCTGCCTAATGATTCCCCTGCAGTTTCCCTGAGGACAGCGATACAGTTGAATCCAGAGGGCACCCGTGGCCATTGGCTGGGTACAGAAGTGCCTAGCGCTCCGAAGAGGAGGACATGGGAAGCCATCTGGGCACTGGTAATCTTCCCGGTAGGGTCTATGGCCAGTCTGTCACTGAGCCTGCATTTAGTAAGTTCTCTCTAGGGGTGGCTGTTCTAATTAGTTTGCATAATATTTTATCTAAATTATTGAAGCATATTATACTATATACATAAATATCATAAAAAAGAGCTACAAGTGACAAGTGCTAAGACGAATGAGGAAATGAGGAGCAGCTCATAGGTATTGAGGAATACCTCCTCAGAAGAAGTAATGATAAGCATGAAACCAACATCTTGTAATTGTCTTGGATAACTATATTACATATCACCAATGCCAGTAATTACAAGACAGAATTTGTTCCATTTCAGTTCCAATATATGATTAGTATATTATCATCTCATTATCATAACATGTTACAAGCTGTCACATACACAAAACCCTCAAGTGCTTCATTCATCAAAATGAAAATCAGTGTTAATGCAGATTGATATCTTATGATTTTACTAAACATGTGCTCTGGATTCAGCCTGAAATGCTATATTTAAGATAGTAGGAAGCCATTGTTTTACTGAAGATTCCTGTTAATGTAAATCATAATCATAAAATAATCAGTGCAAATGATAAGTACAACACACTTAATTGATAAAAACATAAGGAGAGATTTACTAACCAAAATACACCAGAATTCTTACAAAATGTATTAGTGGCATAAGGAAACACGTCTGTCATGTCATGCTGTTCCAATTTATTGTGTACTATACATATCATCAGAAAGAGGGTACGATGTAGGCCCATTAGGAGCATCGAAATGGGGATTTCTCCATCCCCCAGGCTGACAGGACAGATGGATCTTTTAGTGAATGGTGACCCTATAAAGACTGCCCCTAAACTCCAATTCCTTGTGTTCATTTTTACTTAGGACTGCCTAGAATTATGGAGGGAGCCTAAGGGACTAAGGGAAAACAGATTTACATTCTAAATCATAAACTTCAATTGGATGCTTACCCTTTGGAGCATTCTGGTCCTAGCTCTGGAGAATGCCTTAGAAAAATCTTTTCACAAGATGGTCCTGGTGATTGCAATCTAGACTTTCAATGTAGATGGACTGAGACCCTTGTGAAACCAGGACTGAGAAAATTGATGGAGGAGTAGATAATAGATGTATGTCTTCACTCTGGAATAGATCTTGTTGGTAGTAGTTCTTCTGGGTAGAATTTCATAAAGCCCTTGAGATCTGAGGAGGTCATTTTAGGCCAGTGTCAGTCTAAGTAGGGGCACACCCTCAACTGGTAACTCAGTTTATTCATCTATTTCTAGGAGGAATAACAGAACTGCACAGTGCAGAATTTTAAGAAAATATTCTCCAGAATTGGAGAACACTAGTATTTACTAAAATGGGTATGTTAGGGTAGCTGACAGGTCTTCTTTAACTCTTTGATGACCAGCATCGTACATGTACACCAGAAGTTGTAACCTTAAATATAGCGACCTCTTATGAGTGAAGCAGGCGCCATATCCGCCATGTTTCTGTTGTTTTTTTCCCTCAGGTGCTGTGGAGAAATGTGACCACAGCATCTGAGCACTGAAAACCCAGAAGTGTTGTGGTTCCAGGTCTGGCATGGCTTTCAGCCCCACCCATGGCGATCGGGAGAGCCATTTGTTCGCTCTGAGGCTGGGTCTCTCTGAAGAAACCAAGTGTATCTGAGCTGGAGTTCCTATGGAGGCCTGCAGGTGGCAGAGCCCCATAGGATAACAGCAAATGGGTTCTGCAATGCACTGCTAATTCACTGCAATGTAAGCTGAAAGCGAGATAAATTGCATATTTTAGCCCACTAAGAAGGTAAAAAAAAGTTTTAAAATAAAAAATACAAAAATTCTAAGCACTCATTTTTCACCACAATTGAAATAAAAACAAACAATCAAAAGATAAACACCATAGACATTGCTACTTCCCAAAATGCCCAATTTAGTAAAATATTAATCAATGTATCCCATACGGTGAACACCATAACGAAAAAAAATTCAAAATGGCTGATTCACCTTTTTTCCATAGCTTCACTTCCTAAAATAAAATGAATTAAAAGTGATCACAAGGTCATACACACTTCAAAATTGTACCATTGTACCAATAGAAACTATATATCATCCCGTAAAAGGGTAGCCCTTACACAGCCCTATTGACGTGAAAAGAAAAGAAAAAATTTTTGAGGTTTTTTTTCATTATTAAAACAAAAGAAATAATATCTGTAATTGAACTGACCCAGAAAATTCAGATAACAGGTTGCTTTTACTGCATAGGAAACGCCGTAAAAACAAAACCCGTAAAACTGTGGCGGAATTCCATTTTGTTTTCTAATTCCACCCCTTTAAAAAAAGAAATTCAGCTTTTTTCCAGCTTCGCTCTACATGATTTGCAACAATAAATGGCCATTAGAAAGTACAACTTGTCCTTCAAAAAACAAGCCCTCATATGGCTTTGTGAAAGGAAAATTAAAAAAGTTATGGCGCCAGCAAGGCAGGGGGTGAAAAGCGAAAAAAATGCAAAAATGAAAAATCCTCTGGGGCTCAAGGGTTGAGCACAACCTCTTTAGCCTCCTGGTTTTACTGCTTCTAATTATCTTCAAGGAATAAATGTGAACCTAATTTATGCGCTTAACCTATCTCATTATTTTCAGCAACTTTTCAACGTTATTTCTCATTAGCTAAATTTAATACGTATCTACAGACTTCATTCAACCCTTCATTATCAGCAGTTATGACCATGTATTAAATTGTTTTTAACTTCAAGATGCAAGCTATAAATGAGCCAAATGTAAATCAATATGGGGCTCTCACTGTGTAATGAGCGATGTGATGTGCTTTGCGCTTCTCAGTGATCAATAAAATGTTTTATCATTTCTAGAATCATTTGTTGCTCAATAAGAAATATAAAAAAAGTTAATTTCAACTTTTATCAGTGTCTTCCCTGAGTACAAATGAATCTACCATAGTCTGGTTTGTATATAAGGTTGGTAAAGCAAGACAGCGGCTGCCTGACCAGGTGCCTTACTAAAATAAATGCAGAGGGCAACAGATTTCATTGGAAGGTGAATGATCACAGTGATTATTAAAGGGGTGAACCCTGACATAAGCTCCCCTTCACACACTTAGCCTGGATGAGTGGAGCATCAGAGCATTTCTAGCTGCAAAGCTCCTGCTTGTCCTGTGCTGCATCGTGCAGGACACAAGCTTTTTCTTTACTACCGATGACGTGCCAGGCTTCTCATGGGTATGCAAGGCAGAGGCTCCCGCCTAGCAGTGAGATCAGTGATGTCACCAGCACAAATGGGCGCTCTTGAGCTTTTCTACAGGCTAGGGCAGCGCTAAAGACCACTCATTAGTGCCGGTGACATCACTGGAATCACTGCTAGGTGGAAGCCTCTGCCTAGCATACTGAACAAAAAGCCAGGTACATGACCGGCAGAAAACAAACAGCCTTTGTCCTGCCTCAATTTACCCAGAAAAAATAGGATAGGTATATAAAAGTTAGAATACATGGCTTGAGGACTGTATCTTGATTATTATTATTTTTTTTATTTATAACAACGCTGACAATTTAAGGCCTCATTTACACGTTCCTATTTTCAGCATCTTTTGTGTCAATTACTGACCATGCTGATCATCATTATCTCCGCACCATAACTGTATGGCGATCTGCACGACACCATACTTTTATGGAGCAGGGTGGGAAGGAGTTAATTTAAAACCTGATTTTACTAATTTAGGAAAGTTTCCTGCTGCTGCTTTTCTTCTTCATATAATATGTGTCACTATATGGTTGCAAATCTTCAATTCAGAACAGCACTAATCGTGCAGGAGTCTATTTTGGGGGGTGTTCAGAGCGCATGCATTGTAATTTTACTCATTGCTTTGGTTGCTATTACTGGATTGCACAGCAACAGCTAATAAAACCATGCTTCAATCAAGATTCACCAAAATGGCAATTACATTACAGGCCCCGAGTGATGCATTACTGCATTATAGTGATTTATTATATTCAGTTTGATTTGATTTAGTAAGAGGAGTAGGTGTTACCACTCATTTCATCTATTTCATGGCCAGCAGCAAGTCTTGTGATCCAGTTTGCATTTGGCAAATATATTTAAATCATTCCCCGTCGGCAATAAAAAAAAAAAAAAGGATTATTTTACAAATGTAATGAATTATGTAATCTATATATGTGGTAAGGCTGCCTGGCAGCCTGTATTTGTGGGAGGGGCTGAGGCCGTGCCCCCTTTGCCTTCATAAGCCTCGGCGGGAGTAACAGACGGGACGTGCAGCCAGGTACCTGGTACTTCCGGTTTCGTCTGGTTCCTGCACGTCCCGCTCCCTCACGCCTCGGTCTGGGTAAGTATGGGACTGGCTTCGGCTCGTTTCGGTGGCTCAGGTAAGCAAGGAACCCGGGGCTGGTCAGGTCCTTACCTCGGTGCGGGGGGCGGCGCACGGCTGATCAGGTCCTCGCTGCTTACGAGGGATGACGCAGACACGCCGGGGGCACTGCTCGCTTCCTCATGGCAGGCCGGCCGGCACAGGCGGATCGAGTACGGGCGTGTGTTCCGGGGGCGGCCGCGGGTGCCGGTCGCTAGGCACGCTCAGCGGCCCCGCCCCTGGCAACGCTTGTTCCACAGGAGAACTCCGCTGCAGCCGGGGATCTGCGGGCTGAGGCACATGTTCACCAGCACGTGCACAGCATCAGGCACGTAGCTGGTTCATCAGGGAGCTGCCGTGGTCCTCATGTCACACTCCGTGTTTTTTGTCAATTACATCATGCCTCCATAGTATTATCTCACGCTCACAATAATACATATACGTGTAGGTTTATGTTCAGATGTGTGTAAATATTTGTTTCTACAGCATATATGTGTGTCTTACACATGCACGTATGTTTCATATATTCCTCTATATACATTTGTGTGTGCATGGTCCATTTGCATATTTTACCTGGGTCCAACAGGCATCCGGTGGGTGCTTGCATTAGTGCCGTTAGGCAGCCGGTTTTGTCTCATTGAGGGCTCTCCGGGCTGAAGCAGCAGTTGCCTGCGTTCTGGCAGGTCTGTGGCTCCAGCGGGAAAGCGGGGCTGGCCCTGTAGGAAAAAAAAAAAAAGTATGGGGCACGGGGGTTTGGCCGCGGGCCCTTTTGTCTAGTATGGTGTCCGCCACACCATGGCATGTTGTCATGTCCGTCTCTCTGTCTCGTTGCCCGGCTGCTTGAAACGTTCAGGCACGACTATGTCAGCCACCCCGGTGGCACAGGATCCTGCCGGAACGTCCAGGTTGTCACTTGTTTTTTGTGGTCCGTTGCTTGAAGCGTTCAGGCTTTTTGCGTCCGCCACGCCGGTGGCATGTAGTCCTGCCTGGAACGCCAGGTTGCCGCTTTGTTCATGGCGCTACGTCTGCTTGAGGCGTTCAGGCTTGTGGCGTCCGCCGCTCCGGTGGCAGGTGGTCGGCCTGGTACTCCAGGTTTGTCATGTTCGTTTTGTTGGTTCGTCTGCTTGAAGCGTTCAGGCAATGTTATGTCCGCCACTTCGTGGCACGGTGTCCGGCCTGGATCTCCAGGGTGTCTTGTCAGCTCGTGTGGTACGTCCGCTTGAAGCGTTCAAGCATTACATTGGTCACTCTGGTGTCAGGTGGTCTTGCCTGGAACATCCTGTGGGCCATACTCGTCTCCTGTGGCACGTCTGCTTGAAACGTTCAGGCAAAGTATGTCTGCCACGCCGGTGGCACGTGGTCCTGCCTGGAACGTCCAGGTTGTCATACTCGTCTCCTGTTGCACGTCTGCTTGAAGCGTTCAGGCAAAGTATGTCTGCCACGCCGGTGGCACGTGGTCCTGCCTGGAACGTCCAGGTTGTCATACTCGTCTCTTGTTGCACGTCTGCTTGAAGCGTTCAGGCAAAGTATGTCTGCCACGCCGGTGGCACGTGGTCCTGCCTGGAACGTCCAGGTTGTCTTTTTTCATCTCCTGTTGCACGTCTGCTTGAAACGTTCGGGCAAATGTTACGTCCGCCACCCCGGTGGCACGTGATCCTGTCTGGTACGTCCAGGTTGTCTTACTCGTCTGTTGTTGCACGTCTGTCTGAAGCGTTCAGGCAATGTCGCGTCAGCCGCCCTGGTGGCATGGTGTCCTGTCTAAGTACGTCCAAGGGGTCCTTTTCACCAATCTTGGCACACATCCGCCCATAGCAGCATGCATGACCTAGCAGCACGCCCGGGGGGGCATGTCATCCTGGTTTGTTGGCTCATCATTGTTTGCCTGAAGCATTTAGGCCATGTTTTCTTTTACCCTTAGGGGCAGACTGCACGGCCTGACACAACCAGGTTGGTAATATTCCCAGTGCATTTAGATTTTCATACATTGTTCTTTGTTTGTACGGCAGCACGTTGGGGGGTCTCAGTGCCTTCGGCCTTCCATAAACAAGGCCTCCACCTCGGTTGGTGGTGCCGGCCTCCAGTACGGTATCTATTCAATTTTCATCAAATTCCATAACCAGGTGAGTATCAATTCCGGTCCGTCAGGCCCGGCCATAGTCTAGGGTCGGTCTTACCTGCCCGTCCGTGATGCCACTTCCGGTTTCGCGTCCTCGTGGAATCCAGACTACGGCGCCTCCGGGCGCCTCCGCTGGGTAGCCGAGCCCTATTGGCAGTGCTGACGCACCCCCGCTTCTCTCCCTGCAGACTAGAGCAAGTCCGGTCATGGGACCCGCACGGCGTCTCCGGCGTTCCCCCCCCCTCCGTCGGGTGCTGGGCTTCACTGGTACAGGGGGGGGGGTCGGTACGGGGGCACTAGTCGACGCCGCGGTCCTCAGGTGAGGGACAGGTTCTCTGTGGATATGGCCTCCTATCCAGTCAGGCGGCAGGGTCCCGGTCACCCCCTGTCTTCCTGGGCTTGCGCCGCTCCTGCTGGCCATGCCTGGTCCTCCAACGAGCACCCCAGCTGTCCCTGTCACCAAGGGTCAGCATGGGGGGGGGGGGGCAGGCTGTTCCCGGGGAGCTTGGGGTGGCTAGCAGGTGGCACGGCGAGTCACAGTCCTCTGCCAGCCGGCCCGCTGCGGGCGCTGCTCCTCTGTCCCCCACAGATCGGGGGGTGGGTTCTGCCGGCCAGCTGCGGCCTCAAAAAAAAAAAAAAAAAAAAAAAAAGAGGGAAAGTGCCCGGTGTCCCCAAGGCACTGAGGTTGCCAAATTGCGCAAGGGTACGTTTTGTGTTTTTATTCCAGGGTTCTTCCAGTATGCGCATTCCTGGAATCAGTCAGGGGCCATACGTCCCCTGAACCGCTCAGGCGCTTGTGTTTTTGTTTTGTGGTATTTCTTGAAGCACGCCGGTGGCCTGGCTTCCCTGAATCACTCAGGTTTTTGTTCCCTGTTTCGCTCGGGTGTCATGTTTCTCCGAATCACAGGTTTCACGTTCCCAAGATTCGCATGTGTCATGTCTTCCCTGAATCGCTCAGGTTATGTTTTCTCCAAATCACAGGTGTCAGGTCCCCAAGAATCGCAGATGTCAAGTATTCCCTGAATCGCTCAGGGTTATGTTTCTCCATTCACAGGTGTCATGTTCCCAAAATCGCATGTGTCATGTCTTCCCTGAATCGCTCAGGTTATGTTTTCTCCAAATCGCAGGTGTCATGTCCCCAAGAATCGCAGATGTCAAGTATTCCCTGAATCGCTCAGGGTTATGTTTCTCCATTCACAGGGGTCATGTTCCCAAAGTTGCATATGTCATGTCTCCCCTGAATCGCTCAGGGTAACGTTTATCTCCAAACCACAGGTGTCATGTCTTCCCTGTATCACTCAGGGCTATGTTTCTCCAAATCACAGGTGTCATGTCCCCAAGAATCGCAGATGTCAAGTATTCCCTGAATCGCTCAGGGTTATGTTTCTCCATTCACAGGGGTCATGTTCCCAAAATCGCATATGTCATGTCTCCCCTGAATCGCTCAGGGTAACGTTTATCTCCAAACCGCAGGTGTCATGTCTTCCCCGTATCACTCAGGGCTATGTTTTCTCCAATTCACAGGTGTCATGTTCCCAAAATCGCATGTGTCATGTCTTCCCTCAGGGCTCAGGGTTCAGGTTCCCTGAATCACTCTGGCGTCTGCCTCCCCTTAGTCACTTAGGGGTAATGTTCCAGGTCTGGTGTGTTCCCTGAATCGCTCAGGTCTAGTGTGTTCCCTGAATCGCTCAGGTCTGGTGTGTTCCCTGAATCGCTCAGGTCTGGTGTGTTCCCTGAATCGCTCAGGTCTGGTGTGTTCCCTGGATCGCTCGGGTCTGGTGTGTTCCCTGGATCGCTCGGGGCTGGTGTTCCTGTTTTGCTCAGGTGGTGTTCCTCCCACATTCAGGGTTCCAAGAATACTGCTGCTGATGCGCTGTCCCGGTTTAACGTGGATATCTTCTTTCTGAACATGCCACTCGCAGACGCAGCTGGGGGCAGGCGTTCCGGCATACAGCGACCTGGTGTGTGACTAACATCATTGATTCAGCAGAGCAAAGGACCTGTCGCACCAGAGCCTGTCTGAAAATACAGTCAGGAGCTATCGTACGGGCTGGAATCTGTATAGTAAATTTGCCGAGAGGCATCCACAGGGCAACGTGGATGACGTGTCATTCATTATCGCCTTCATCGCGCATTGCCATGCCAACCTCTGACTCGCTCACAATACCATCCGCCTGTATTTGGCGGGGGGCAGCATCAGTTCACGTTGGACAATCCAGGCCCAGGATCTCTTTCTTTACATCGCAGGCCATCAAGGCCACGCTCCGGGGCATTGAGAAAGCCGGTGCAAGTAGGCCGGTGGTCCGGCAACCCATGTCCGGCTCCTTGTTCAGGCAGTTGTCCTTGGTTCTGGATGGTGATCTTTTTGGGCCCTTGGTTAGCACCATCATCAAAGCCGCCCTGTACTTGGGGTCTTACGGGTTCCTCCGGCCAGGGGGAATTCACCACTGCCAGCAGGAACAGCCGGCATCTTCAGAAGCAGCACTTGACCTGGAATCACGACCATTTCATATTAAGCATCCTGGCCACCAAGACCTGCCCAGACAGGACCTCCCACTCTGGTCAGGTTTTACCCCTCGCACAACGACTGGTGCCCGGTCAAGGCGCTGCAACAATTATCTTCAGGGCTGCAGGCGGCGGCGCCAGATAGTCCTTTACTTCCCTTAAGGGGGGTCCATTGTCCACCCTCAGTTCATGTCCCATGTCCGCTCCTTGGTTGCAGGGTTGGGTCAGGACCCCAAGGCCATATCGGGCCACTCCTTTCGCATTGGGGCAGCCTCAGCCGCTTCTAGGCTCTAAATTCCACCGCATGTCATCAGAAGTATGGGGCGGTGGAGGTCATCTTGTTTCTCCAGATATGTACCAAATCCCCAATCCGAGATTCGTGATGCGTTCTGTTCTCTAGCCCTGTAATGCTACAACAAGTGTTTTGACAGTATGTTATGTCTCCTTTTTGGCCCCTTTTAGGCCTACCCTTGCTTCGGGCTCCCGGCATTAACCAGCCCTCGGTAAGCCCTGAGTAGGTACGTTCAAGGGCCGTCGCCCTGACCACAAGTGGTAAGGCTGCCTGGCAGCCTGTATTTGTGGGAGGGGCTGAGGCCGCGCCCCCTTTGCCTTCATAAGCCTCGGCGGGAGTAACAGACGGGACATGCAGCCAGGTACCCCTCCCTCCCTCCCCTTTTCTCTTTAGGTCTATTGGGGTAGGCCCCCTTTTAGGCCTACCCTCGCTCCGGGCTCCCGGCATTAACCAGCCCTCGGTAAGCCCTGAGTAGGTACGTTCAAGGGCCGTCGCCCTGACCACAAATATATATATATATATGTATGTATGTATGTATGTGTGTACAGTCAGGTCCATAAATATTGAGACATCGACACAATTCTAACATTTTTGGCTCTATACACCACCACAATGGATTAGAAATGAAACGAACAAGATGTGCTTTAACTGCAGACGGTCAGCTTTAATTTGAGGGTATTTAAATCCAAATCAGGTGAACGGTGTAAGAATTACAACAGTTTGCATATGTGCCTCCCACTTGTTACGGGGCTAAAAGTAATGGGACAAATGGCTTCTCGGCTGCTCCATGGCCAGGTGTGTGTTATTCCCTCATTATCCCAATTATAATGAGCAGATAAAAGGTCCAGAGTCCATTTCAAGTGTGCTATTTGCATTTGGAATCTGTTCCTGTCAACTCTCAAGATGAGATCTAAAGAGCTGTCACTATCAGTGAAGCAAGCCATCATTAGGCTGAAAAAGCACAAGAAACTCATCAGAGAGATAGCAAAAACATTAGGCGTGGCCAAAACAACCGTTTGCAACAGTCTTAAAAAGAAGGAACGCATCTGTGAGCTCAGCAACACCAAAAGACCCGGAAGACCACGGAAAAACAACTGTGGTGGATGACCGAAGAATTCTTTCCCTGGTGAAGAAAACACACTTAACAGCAGTTGGCCAGATGAAGAACACTCTCCAGGAGGTAGGTGTATGTGTGTCAAAGTCAACAATCAAGAGAAGACTTCAGCAGAGTGAATACAGAGGGTTCACCACAAGATGTAAACCATTGGTGAGCCTCAAAAACAAGAAGGCCAGATTACAGTTTGCCAAATGACATCTAAAAAAAGCCTTCACAGTTCTGGAACAACATCCTATGGACAGATGAGACCAAGATAAACT
This sequence comes from Bufo gargarizans, assembly GCF_014858855.1. Classification (NCBI taxonomy): domain Eukaryota; kingdom Metazoa; phylum Chordata; class Amphibia; order Anura; family Bufonidae; genus Bufo; species Bufo gargarizans. Next base: position 68,018,408 of record NC_058082.1, on the reverse strand, counting down.
TGTACCAGAGTGATGGGAAGAGAAGAGTATGGAGAAGGAAAGGAACTGCTCATGATCCTAAGCATACCACCTCATCAGTGAAGCGTGGTGGTGGTAGTGTCATGGAGTGGGCATGTATGGCTGCCAATGGAACTGGTTCTCTTGTATTTATTGATGATGCGACTGCTGACAAAAGCAGCAGGATGAATTCTGAAGTGTTTCGGGCAATATCATCTGCTCATATTCAGCCAAATGCTTCAGAACTCATTGGGCGGCGCTTCACAGTGCAGATGGACAATGACCCAAAGCATACTGCAAAAGCAACCAAAGGGTTTTTTAAGGGAAAAAAGTGGAATGTTATGCAATGGCCAAGTCAATCACCTGACCTGAATCCATTTCACTTGCTGAAGACAAAACTGAAGGGAAAATGCCCCAAGAACAAGCAGGAACTGAATACAGTTGCAGTAGAGGCCTGGCGGATCATCACCAGGGATGAAACCCAGCGTCTGGTGACGTCTATGCGTTCCAGACTTTAGGCTGTAATTGACTGCAAAGGATTTGCAACCAAGTATTAAAAAGTGAAAGTTTGATGATTATTATTATGTGCTCCTCTCCGGCCCACCGGAGCCCCCTACCAGTGAACTTGTATGGTGTACCCCAGAGCATTTTGAGCCTATGATTCCTTATTTTGTTGGCCAAGCAGGAATCTAGATTTCCACGGCGGGCTTCACTGAATATGACTATTTTAGCCTTTTTTTTAGTGACCACTTTGTGATTCTGATGCCGGAGCAGACGAACCTGTGTGCCCAACAGTTCATTGCTCAACACCAGGGCTCCTTTTTGGCTAGGGCCGGTGGCTGACGTTTTGGGGCCTCGTGCTGCACATGGGCCTAGTAAAAAAAACAGTATCAGGCATTACTGGAGTGGGGACGTCCTCTACCAGACCCCACTTTACAGTATGGCCATGACACGTACCAGGTTTTGGGCCATCCGGAAATGCCTGCATTATGCAGATAATGCAGCATGTCCTCCCCAAGGTGATCCTGCCTATGACCGCCTGCACAAAATCAGGCCGGTAATCGATCACTTCGGGGCCAAATTTTTTAAGGCCTATGAATCTGGAAGGGAGGTTGCGGTTGATGAGTCTCTCATTGCTTTCAAGGGGAGACTCCTTTTCCGCTAAGTATGTTCCCTCTAAGCGGGCGAGGTATGGCGTGAAGCTGTACAAACTTTGTGAGAGTACCTCAGGGTACACTTACAAGTTTGGTGTGTTTGAGGGGCGAGATTGCCGTATTCAACCCCCAGAATGTCCCCCCACTCTGGGTGTTAGCGGGAAACTTGTGTGGGACCTTATGCACCCACTGCTACATAAGGTTTACCACCTCTACGTGGATAACTTTTATACAAGTATCCCCTTGTTCCAGTCCCTCGCCGCCATATCCACTTCCGCTTGTGGGACTGTGCGGAAAAATCAAAGCGGCCACCCTACCCACCCCCTCCAGGTACCTATCCCCAGGGGTGAGACCTGTGCCCTTACCAGTGGAAACCTGTTGCTGGTCAGATATAAGGACAAGAGGGATTGTACTGTCCACAATTCACAGTAACGGCATCACCCCTGTCCCTGTGCGAGGTACCACGGCAACGGTCCTCAGGCCTGATTGTATCGTCGACTACAATCGGTATATGGGAGGAGTTGATCTCTCTGATCAAGTCCTCAATCCATATAACGCCATGCGCAAAACCCGGGCATGGTACAAAAAAGTTGCGGTCTACTCTTTTGTGATGTCCAAGAGCGCTGGCAACACAGGGAAATTCCTCCAGTTCTATGAGGCAGTCCTCAAGGCCCTGATCTTTTCTGAACAGGAAAGAGCAGGCCGGAGTACTTCGGGAACTGGAGGCACCCGGATCGTCCCTGGCCAACACTTTCCAGGTATGGTCCCCCATACTGGAAAGAAGGGACGGACCCAAAAAAGGTGCAGAGTGTGTCACAGGAGGGGGATACGAAAGGACACCACCACTCAGTGTGACACGTGCCCCGATCATCCGGGCCTCTGCATTATTGGTTGCTTCAGGGAGTACCACACTTCCATGGAGTACTAAATTTATAATCCCCTTCCCCAATTTAAATTCCATTTAGCCACTGACAATCGGAAAAAAAACTATGGTTCTCAGACTTGAGACACTAAAAAAATAATATTAGTTTGTAAAACTAAAATAAATTTAACAAATTGACATATTAGGTATTGCCGCGTCCGTAAGAATCTGCTCTATAAAAATACCCCATGACCTAACCCCTCAGGTGAACACGGTCAAAAAAATTCAATAAAAACGGTGCAAAAAAAGGTATATTTCTGTCACCTTACATCACAAAAAGTGTAATAGCAAGTGATCAAAAAGTCTTATGCCTCCCTAAATAGTGCCGATAAAACCATCCTCTCATCCCACAGAAAATGAGCCCATAAGTAAAATAATCGGCTTAAAACTATTAAAAAAAACCTGACTCTTAGACTATGGAGATACTAAAATGTTTTTTTTTTTGTTTATAAAAGGATAATATAGTGTAAAACCTAAATACATTTAAAAAACTGTAGACATATTAGGTATCCCTGCGTCCGTAAGAATCTGCTCTATAATAATACCCCATGACCTAACCCCTCAGATAAACACTGTCAAAAAAAAAAAACAGAGCCAAAATAGCTATTTTTGGGCAAATTTTCCATTTTAATCCGTTTTTTCCAGTAACAAAGCAAGGGTTAACAGCCAAACAAAACTTAATATTTATTACCCTGATTCTGCAGTTTACAGAAACACCCCATATCATAAACTGCTGTATAACCAAACGGCAGGGCGCAGAAGGAAAGGAATGCCGTATGGTTTCTGGAAGGCAGATTTTGATGGCTTTTTTTTGGCACCATGTCCCATTTTAAGAACCCCTGATGCACCCCTAGAGTAGAAACTCTATAAAAGTGACCCCATCTAAGAAACTACACCTCTCAAGGTATTCAAAACTGATTTTACAAACTTTATTAACCCTTTCGGTGTCCCTCAACAGTTTATGGCAAATGGAGATGAAATTTAAGAATTTCTATTTTTGGTAACCTTGCCTCATAAAAATGTAATATAGAGCAACCAAAAATCATATTTACCCTAAAAAATAGTCCCAACAAAGCTGCCACCTTATTCCGTAGTTTCCAAAATGGGGTCACTTTTATGGAGTTTCTACTCTAGGGGTGCATCAGGGGGGCTTCAAATGGGACATGGTGTAAATACACTGGTCCAGCAAAATCTGCCTTCCAAAAACCACACGGCGCACCTTTCCCTCTACGCCCTACTGTGTGCCCGTACAGTTGTTTACGGCCACATATGGGGTGTTTCTGAAAACTTCTGAATTAGGGCAATAAATATTGAATTTTGTTTGGCTGTTAACCCTTGCTTTGTTACTGGACAAGTTTTATCTCCATTTGCCATTAACTCTTGTGGAACACCTAAATTTTGGGTAAATTTGGTATTTTTTTATAAATATAAATTAATTTTTTTACTCCATTTTACCAGTGTCATGAAGTACAATATATGACGAAAAAAACAATCTCAGAATGGCTTGGATAAGTCAAAGCGTTTTAAAGTTATCACCACATAAAGTGACACTGGTCAGATTTGCAAATAAATGGCCTGGTCCTTAAGGTGAAAATAAGCCCGGTCCTTAAGGAGTTAAAGGGGCGGGCACCATTAAAAGGGCAGCCACTGTGAAAGTCACTGTCAAAGGGGCGGCAACTGTGAAAGTCACTGTTAAAGGGGCGGTCACCATGAAAGTCACTGTTAAAGAGGCAGCACCGTGAAAGTCACTGTTAAAGGGGCGGCTGTTAAGGGGCAGTCACCATCGAAGCCACTGTTAAGGGGCGGCAACCGTTAAAATCACTGTTAAAGGGGCGGTCACTGTGAAAGTCACTGTTAAAGGGACAGCCACTGTAAAAGTCAATGTTAAAGGGGGCGGCCACTGTTAAAGGGGCAGCCACTGTGAAAGTAACTGTTAAAGGGGCAGTCACCGTTAAAAGGGGGCCACTGTGAAAGTCACTGTTAAAGGGGCAGCCACCGTGAAAGTCCCTGTTAAAGGGGCGGTCACTGTTAAAGGGGTGGCCACTGTAAAAGTCACTGTTAAAGGGGCGGTCAACGTTAAAGGAGCGGCCACTGTAAAAGTCACTGTTAAAGGGGTGGCCACTGTGAAAGTCACTGTTAAAGGGGCGGCCATTAAGAAAGTCACTGTTAAAGGAGCGGTCATCGTTAAAGGGGTGGCCACTGTGAAAGTCACTGTTAAAGTGGCTGTCACTGTTAAAGAGGCGGCCACTGTGAAAGTCACTGTTAAAGGGGCGGTCACCGTTAAACAGGCGGCCACTGTGAAAGTCACTGTTAAAGGGGCGGTCACCGTTAAACAGGCGGCCACTGTGAAAGTCACTGTCAAAGGGGTGGGCACCGTTAAAGAGGCGGCCACTGTGAAAGTCACTGTTAAAGGGGTGGTCACCGTTAAACAGGTGGCCACTGTGAAAGTCACTGTCAAAGGGGTGGGCACCGTTAAAGGGGCGGCCACTGTGAAAGTCACTGTTAAAGTGGCGGTCACCGTTAAAGGGGCAGCCACTGTGAAAATAACTGTTAAAGGGGCGGTCACCGTTAAAGAGGCAGCCACTGTGAAAGTCACTGTTATTTAATATAAAATTGCAGTAAATAAATACCCGAGCAATGCCGAGTCATCAGCTAGTGTTATTATATAGCAAACAACGTGTGCAGAGTAAAAGCACAGAAAAATAATTTATACTTCAATATCATAATAATAAAATAATACTGGCCATTATTTTCTAATAATCTTAATCATTCAAATAATCTTTCTAATAATCTTAATCATAATCTATTATAAGATCACAATCTTATAATATTCTATAGGACTGTAATTATAACTATATTTTATTAGTCAACCAATATTCCCAGAAGCAGATAGAACTAAGAATAATATAGTTTTTTTTTTTGTTCAGATAGTAAGTATCTTAAAAATAGAAAAAATAATACACCCCTTATTAATAGCCTGCCATGACACTTCTCAGGTCCCATGGTGATCTTTACTACCTGGTCTCTCCCACAGGAAATGTGACCACTTAGCCAGTCATTGGCCATGCTAATGACTACCTTACACTTCCATATCAAGAGGGACCTAGGAAGTGGGAGGCATTGGATCAGTGACATATTGTTACTGGTTAAGAAGGGTCACTGTTAGTGCCAGAAAAATGGGAATGTTTAAGGGGTTTACCAGGAATTAAATGAGCCAAAAAATGTTAAAAATAAAAAAAACAATACTTACCTCCATTAATCCCCTTCCCCTGATGTTCCAAAGTTGCTTCGATCTCAGCTGCTTTCCACTTCCTGTCCTTCTTGACGAGCCAGAATGGAATAGTGAGTTCTAAATATCTGTCTCTCTCTGCTATATACGCTGCCACAGCATATATAGGCATATTACATGTACAAAACAGTTGCATAACAATAATATCAATGCACACTTGTGAAGGACCTGGAAATAAATACACAGGTGAAATAAGTGTTATAAAAGAGAGTAGCAGGGTAAAGAAATGGTAACACCACTCCGGGGTGCTACAGATGCACCAAAATTCAGGTGCATGATACTGAATCAAGCACATTTTGCTCTGGATTTATCACACAGTTTTATGCAGACGTTATGTGTCATGTGGGAGCACCATTTCCATATGCAGCAAAGGAGCCTTTGGCCATGTTTACGCACCCTTCATAACTGTTCCCACCACACTGTAATCATTCATTAAGAAGACCTTCAGATTATCAATGAATAATTAGGCCCTGCTGTTCGATAAGCAGCAGGTCAATTCTATTCAGTTTAAAGAGGACCTTTCACCGATCCTGACATTGTGAACTAAGAATACAGACATGGAGAGCGGCGCCCGGGGATCTCACTGCACTTACTATTATCCCCGGGCGCCGCTCCGTTCTCCCGGTATAAGCTCCGGTATCTCCGGCCACTAAGTTATAGTAGGCAGAGATTTCAGTCACTAAGTTATGGTAGGCGGAGTCTGCCCTTGATCTGCTGTAGCGCCCATCGCAGCGCAGAGCTCAGAGCTCATTTTCTCCCAGGCTGTGAGCTCTGCAATGCGATTGGCCAGCGCTACAGAAGAACAAGGGCAGGCTCTGCCTACTATAACTTAGTGACCGAAGATACCGGAGGGCATAACGGGAGAATGGAGCGGCGCCCGGGGATAATAGTAAGTTCAGTGAGATCCCCGGGCGCCGCTCTACATGTCTGTATACTTAGTTCACAATGTCAGGATCAGTGAAAGGTCCTCTTTAATGAATGGCATACAGACCACCGATGCCCAAGGCTGCAGGAACTGTATGTAGATAAATTTTCACAGCGCACTATGAAGGGAGCAGAGGACTTGAACACCCAATTTTCAAGCTCACATTTGAGTTAGCCATACACGTAAGATGATTGCCATCTGAACCCAATTTCAGTAGAATCAGCTGACCATCTAATGTGTATGTCCCAACTCTCCCTCAATCACAGATCTTGGTTAAAAAATGTAGCAATATTGTTCAATGTCAGTACCTGATGCTTTTTGATCTCAAGGAAGATAAGTCACCTCCAAAGATGTCTGGCAGAAGCCTACACCAAAAATACATGTGTAGTACCCGAGACCTGGGGATACTACAATTGGTTTGCATTGTAATGCTTTGTAATAGTACATGCAATACACTTTGTACACCAGCAAAAAGGATATGGTTAGCAGTGTTTTACCATTCCATTCCTCTCCCCTTGGTAGAAGTGGGCTGGTCCAACTTCCTGCCAAGGGTAGAGCAGAACTAGTTAAAGTCAGTCAGAATGTAGTAAGCAAGGATCCATCTCCAGCTCCCCCAGGCCAGGTGGACCAGAGAGGAGGCTCATCTATGAGGACATCATTGCCCCAGAGAGACTGCAGGGTCCTAGGCCACTGAAGATTTGTAAGCTACAGAATTTTTGTGTAAGCAAAGTGATCAAGCAATCAAGCTATCGAGACTCCACTGCAAGGTGATGGGAAACACAGAGACACCATAGTCTTGAGTGTCATCTTTTACCGTATTGCAAGCAACCATACCCTATCATTTGAGATGAGAGCAACTGCACTATGTACAATCTGCTGCAATCAGTTTTACACTCAGTAAAGAAAGACATTTTTTGTTCTACAATCTCTACCTGGTTCCTTTCATTATCATCTTTTTCACTGGAGCAACATCCTGAGGTAGGACACCGTGACACTACAACACTACATCAGGGCCACTACCGATCCCACCCTCTGCACCAGCTCCTCGGGGGCTCACTGCACATGTATATGTGAGAGCCAAACATGTATGTCTATGGGGGAGTCTGGATGAGTAGTCATTGGCTGACAGCTACCTCAAGTGTATGGGTAGCTTTATATGGTTCAATGTTTCCCTTCCCCCACCTCCCCACTATTTTGCTCATGGTATCATAATGCCTTTTACCACAAAAGTAATTTCATTTCCACCGACTTTTTTTTATAACATTTGTAACTATCTTTATAGATTTTCTAGTAATTTTTGTCAAACCTACCTAAACAAAATTCAGGCATGATCTATATTGGGAAATACTGTTTATTTGAAAAGATTCCATTGTTTGGAGAAATCTGCCCAATGAGCCATAGTACGAAACAACCATAGTTCAAAACTATTGCAAATGTACCAAACCTTTGGTGCAGAGGCTGTGCGCCACATTAAATAAGCATTGCATACATTTTTGGGTTTTGCTTTTGCAGACAAAGAGAAGGAAAGAGGCATGGCTAAGTGGCGGAGCTGACATGGCATGGCTTTTGCAACAAAATTCAGGTGCAAGATTCTAGCACAAAGCCACCTAATAGGCGGTAGAAATTTAGGTTAGACAGTCTAAAGGACCAGATTTATCATCCAGAATGTTGCAAAATGGATCTGCTGTGTCTACTGAACTTGAGCTACTTTGAAGGTTGTCATCTAATAGACTTCACTCTCTAACCCCTATATAGCGATCTGGACTGCAGGGGAAGCACCAGACTACTACTTCTTGAAGTAGTCTCTGTTCAGCAGACTGCTGACTCACAGGGGACAAAAGACTCTGGCGCGAAACACCAAGAGGTCAGGCAGCTGGAAGGGAAAAGGAGGACGCTAGCAGGGATGAAGCATCGGGGGTTCTGGTGGTTGTGTCCGCTGGAGAAGAGAGGACAATGACAGCATCAGCCACTGGAATAAATCTGGAAAAATTTTAGACCATCTAGTTGAGGTTTTCATTTTAAAGTGTTTTCGTCAAAAAAGTGGGGCTATGACAATCTTTCTTTTATTTGTATGGAAATTAGAGTAACTATCACTATTAATAATAATCTTAGATAGATGAGTAAATACAGTAAAGGTAGAAACATCTAAAAGGTTAAGCTTTAAGAAAGTTGTCCAGAATTTTGATATTGATGGCCTATTCTCAAGATAGGCCATCAATATTAGATTGGCGGGGTATGACACCGCACACCCAGCCAATCAGCTTTGTTGCAGGCACTGGAACTATACGGTAAGTGATCAGTTTAAAACTTAACATTTAATGCACATAATATAGAAAATTTGGTCCCATGATGATTGGATACAATTATAGAAAATAAAAGGAGCAACGCGGTGGTACACCTACGGAGAACAAGTGCAAACAGCCAGACCCCAAAAATAGACAATGGTGCTCGGCGGCACTCAAATTAAACCCGGTGGTCCTACCGCTTAGATGAGAAGCTCCTTGGATTCACGACCGCCCGTCCAGTGCTGATAGATATACACACCGTTTGGTGACGGCAGACGTGTGCATCAGGGTGTAGGAATGCTAGGATTGCTGGCCCTAATATCACCCTCGGGCCCTACAATGGCCTAAATGGTGTGACCACGGTTTCCCGTGATCAGCCAATGCAGGAACCTACCCCTGGAATTGGTGCGCCCTAATAAGCCCTCAGCTGCCTAGTCCCTACACGCATGTTTCGCAAACATAGAAGAGTGAATGACTCATCAGGGGAAACACGGAGCCTGGGCTGAGACTGTGCATGTAGCTACATCAGCCCATGCGCCATTAGTGTTTAGCAGTGGTTAGGACGAGTATCAGTTTGTCCTTCACACTGGCTATTAGGTTTGGCCACATTTTCCTTCTATCTGGACTGTGGTCTTAACTTTGCCTCTGTGCAGTGCCCGCTGATGACATTTGTCAGCGCTCCCTGCACAGTCTCAGCCCAGGCTCCGTGTTTCCCCTGATGAGTCATTCACTCTTCTATGTTTGCGAAACATGCGTGTAGGGACTAGGCAGCTGAGGGCTTATTAGGGCGCACCAATTCCAGGGGTAGGTTCCTGCATTGGCTGATCGCGGGAAACCGTGGTCACGCCATTTAGGCCATTGTAGGGCCCGAGGGTGATATTAGGGCCAGCAATCCTAGCATTCCTACACCCTGATGCACACGTCTGCCGTCACCAAACGGTGTGTATATCTATCAGCACTGGACGGGCGGTCGTGAATCCAAGGAGCTTCTCATCTAAGCGGTAGGACCACCGGGTTTAATTTGAGTGCCGCCGAGCACCATTGTCTATTTTTGGGGTCTGGCTGTTTGCACTTGTTCTCCGTAGGTATACCACCGCGTTGCTCCTTTTATTTTCTATAATTGTATCCAATCATCATGGGACCAAATTTTCTATATTATGTGCATTAAATGTTAAGTTTTAAACTGATCACTTACCGTATATTTTCAATTGATTCAGGTGGTCTCTATTAGATTATCTATATTGTTGTAATATTAGGCACTGGAACTACACAGCTCTGCCCATTGTGTAGTGGACTGGGCTGGTAGTTGCAGCTCTGCTACCATCCACTTCAATGGGAGCATCACTGAAGTTACCAGCCCTACACGATGGACAGAAATGTATAGTCCCAGTGCCTAACTTCAGCATCGGTGCTACCACGAAAACAGCTGATATGCAGAGGTGTGGAGATGCGGGATGTGGGACCCCTGCTGTTCTGATATTGATGGTATATCCTGATGCCATCAATATCAAAATCCTGGATAAGCTGATTTATAGAAATACTACCTTTTCTTTTCCGTGATAAATGAGCTTCATATTTTCCACCATCACCACAAATAGCATAAAGCCAATTCGTTATCTTAACAAAAAATTTGAAGTCGTACCAGTCAGATAAACAACCTGCCATCCCAGGAGTGGGAATACCAATTATTTTCTTAGCAAAACCGTACAGACTAGTGAATGAGATAAGAAGTGACATCAGTTCATCCCTGAGTAAAAGCAGACATTTTACTAAGTAATGAATACATTACTTCTTGGAAATGTATAAAGCACTGTTATAACCCCATCGGAAATTCAACCCTTTTAGCTTGAGTAGGAAACAAACAGCAACTACATTGTATTATTAATTGTGATCTCTACAATTACTGTAGGTCATTTCTTAGACATAATAGACAATGAGTTAGGAAGTTTTTCCAGAAACCCATTGAATCCCATTTGATGTTTTGATTCAATCCATGGCAATGTTCCATAAGAGAAAAATCTATTAAATCCCGTTGCTCTTAGAACATTTTTTGGCAGCAGATGAGGAATCACATAGGTTTTAGTTAATCAGTGGTGTCAAGAGATATTTATTCTTTCAAAGAAGCAAAGCAATTTCATAGACATGTTTTTTGTGCAATTATAACCTAAACTACTTAGTACCTATATAAAAAAAGCAAGATTTTCCAGAACACGTAAAAGTTGTGTCTTGTATTGATCTGGTTTAATGTTGTCAAAGACCAATTTCTTAGACTTCATTTAAAGTGCAATTCCACCTTAAGTATATTCATCACTATAACAAGCAGCCATGTATCAATATACACGTAGCAGGTTATGAATAAAGAAAAGAATATCATGATTTAATTCTGCAAGCCTTAGATGAGTCTTTCACCTAGGCTAGGAGTCCTGTGTAAAGATTTACTTCTATGCGAGTCAAGGATTCGATTGTGAATGCCACAAAAATTGTTGAACTATTGACTTAAAGGATGTTTTCTTAGAGGCGCTATTAAGACCAGCGCCTATAATGACCCTATATCTTCTAAATTTGACTCTACCAGTACTGTCACACATGGGGACACATGTAGAAAGCATGTATTTTCAGAACAAAGCAAGATATGAATATATTACATGTAGGGATGCAGTAGGCAGAGAGAGAAGAGGCAGGCTGAGAAGCCTGCCTCTGCATCTTACAGATATCTTTATTCAGTGTAGTACATGCTGAATGTGCATTTTCTTTCAGCTAGAGAGCTGCTAACAGAACACTTTAGAGGTTTTTTTTTAATACAGTAGTTTGCAAAATTACCCAATAAAGTACATTGCAAAAGTTTATTAAAACATACGCTCCACTTAAAAAAATGTAAACGCCAGTAAGTTTTAAAGAATGATACACTGTGGAAGTACAGGGCTACAACCTATGGAATCCAAAGCTTTACAAATTCTATACATTCTTATGCAGACACATATAGCATAATCAGCGACCAACAGAGTAACTCAATTTTGTTTTGTTTTTCCATGTGTCTCCAAGAGGAAAGGTAAGATGTTACTTTATTCATTTTTATATTGACCTATAATCCTAGTCCTATGTTGCTCTAAAGTATGTGGAATGAAAAATTAAGCAGCTTTACAAAAAGTTTTCTTTAAAAACATCCTATTGCTTTGTGTCTATCGTTCCAATGCAGACCTATGAGTCTCCATGTTAACAGACTACAAACAAAGCCTGTGTAGTCTGATCCTGCAGTCATTCTCCCTTTCATCTGACCCCTACTTCTTGCTAACTGCCAAATGTATGTTATAACAAAGTAGGGGGCAAAAGGAAGGGAATGCGACTGGAGAATCAGACTCCACTGTTTTTGGTTGCGGGCTGTTGCTGTAGACACCAAGAAATATGATATTTTTGATGAACACTATTTGCTGCTTCATTCGCATCGTTTTTCCTTCTAAATGCAATGGAGCAATACACAAATGGTTGCAAAGGTGAGTTTAGCCTTTAAATCTACTTTTTAATAAGAAGAATGCAAGTTCCTCCTCAGATCCTTGCTGTCCATTAGGCATGAGCTACACAGTTGAAGCTTCCCCCTTCTAGACCAGGCCCTTAGGACTCCCATTATGGTAATGTTATTTACAGATTCCATAGAACTACTTCATTACGATCACTGATAAACATCAACATAAATATTAAATCATAAATTGCCCTCCATGCCATCTCTTGGAAGTTCTACTATAAATTGCTTCATACATAAAATATCACGGTGGAAGCACCTCACAGAACTTATCTTACACTAATACAAAGTAAATTTCCCCTGATACTAGTAAAAATAAAAATTTGAAAATTGCATTTTTTTCCACCGCCATGTATATTTTATTGCATACTGGATTCTCCTTCACCTTATTTTCTATTTTATTAGCTGGGGATAGCTTGGAGATATTTGGTTTCTCTGCCCACTCTCATATAGAAACATCCTGTTTCCAGACGCTTGTGTTCAGCAGGTATTTATTAGGAATCCATTTCTCAGGGGGCGTTCGTCTTCAATGTGTTCAGGACAAATAGTGATCATTCATACTGATGCCACGTAATCTAATAGATTGGCTGTCCGTGGCGCCTTTATCAGGAAGCCATAAGTCTGATCACATGTCATCGTTTGCAGACACATGAATAATAATCCCATGGACTGAATCGCCTTTCTTACCTAAAGTAAATTCTTCAGTCCACACTGCGGAGGTTGTATGCTTTGCTGAGCTCTACAGGCAAGGCATTTATCTTACTTTTCTTTAATTGTGCTCACATCACCTTTTACATCAACATGATAGAAGTCACCCAGAATTGCCGCGGTGTTATAAATGCTGGTCAAGAAGACATCATTTCCAGTTCTGTATGCTTCTTAATGGTACAAATAACTGAGGGTTAGGGCTCATGCACACGAACGTATTTTCTTTCCGTGTACGTTCCATTCATTTCAATGGGTCCGCAAAAAAACTGAAGTTACTCTGTGTTCCATTCTGCAAAAAAATAGAACTTGTCCTATTATTGTCCACATTACGGACAAGGATAGAACTGTTCTATTAGGGGCCAGCTGTTCCTTTCTGCAAAATATAGAATGCACACGGACGTAATCCATATTTTTTGCGGATCTGTTTTTTGAGGACCGCAAAATACATATAGTCGTGTGCATGAGCCCTTAGACAGAGATCATAGATGGTGACATATCAAAACCAGCTGTCCACGTTAGTATCTGTAGACTGGCACTATAGATCTAGAACAAAGTAAAACTATGGGCAGATTTACCAGGGATTGTGATCAAATAGTGATCAGCGAATCGATTCATACAAATTAATTTGTTCATCTGAGCAAATTCTCCACCTTTGTGGGACTGTTCCCCTTGCACATCTCACTCATGATAATCTTGCGCATGTGCGGGCCCATTACTGCAAGTATTGGTGAATGCGCAAATGATATGCCTATAAGAACAAATCAGAGATTGTGCAAGCACCGCTAAATGAATTGCCATGCAGATGGATTTGTAGCTATATTATCTGCACGTGCGCCAATACTCGCAGTAACATCACATGTGGGAGATTTACCAATAGAGATGGCCTTGCGGTTCGCCCGGGCGGTCGTTTTGCGGCAAACCTAGCCTATGCGAACATATGGAGAAATTTGCGCCCGCCATATTCTTTTACATTGTGAAGAACTTTGACCCATGACACATCAATCAGGTGGTACAGAACAGCCAATTGAGACATTTCAGCACATAGACATACCCCCTACCTTATCAATAAAACTGATCTGGCAGACATTTTACATACAGTGTTTTGCCAGTGTAGGGAGAGGTTGCTGTGTGGAGCAGGGGCAGGCTGTTAGGGACACCAAACGCTAGCTAATAGGGCCACAAAAGTCCTTTTAAGCACTAGTATAGGTGTGCTATCGATATGTGTGATACACAGAGGGGTGTGATATACTTATAATATACTTTTTGATGAGTCAAAAACACATAGATCTATATAGGGATCACCTGGAAGTCAGGGGCCTAGGGGCTAGGGGCTTACTAGCGCCATTTTTATATAGGGTAAGGTTCCAGACGGGGTCGCTCTTATCAGGGCGGGTGGTCTGTGGTTAGGCTATCAGGGCCAGAATAGCACCCCCCTGTAGGCCAATATCAGGGACAGTTCTTTGCCCACCCTGTCCTTCAATACCACATCATCATCTAGCCCAGGGATAGATGTTTTTTGCTTTCCCTCCGGGATTTATGGATGTGCACTGAAACCCCCCCGGATTGTGGTAGTGTGGCGGTCAGAGGAGGGAGAGACCACAAAGCAGGATTCAAGTACAGTACAGCGGACAAGGAGACTGAAGCAAAAGCCGGCTTTATTAAGGAGCAAAATGAAACTGCCGGAAAACCTGTGTAACATTACAGTAGCACCGCACCAGTGGCACAATGGGTCAATGACAGGAATGGTATGCACAGGTAAACATAACACAACAACAGTGGTAATGAGATTTTGCATAGACACAGAATAAGCTAAACAGCAAACAGTCAGCTTGCAGGCTACTCTCACTACCAATTACCTATCTAGCCATGCTACCCAGGGGACGCTTCTACAGCGCACTGACTAAGTCCCTGACTCTATAACCTATCACAGATAAGCACCGGTGCCACTCACAGTTCTGCAGATTCTCCTTGGATCCAATAAGATGCAGTCTGGCTCCAGGTCCGGTCGCTTGCTTGTCTGTCTTTCTCTCTCTGGTCACAACAGATGCAGCTCTTCACCTCTGGCAGGCAGGATCCGGCTGGACTCTACACACGGTCCCACTTCTCTGGAACACACTGTGCAGTCTCTTTCTCTGGGTCACAGCTGCAGCACTTCAGTTCAGAGTCTATCTTGGCCTGTCTCCAGCACAGCCAGCTTCTCAGGACTCCATCAGTCAGGCTCCATGTCCCATCACTAGCCTTTACTTGGCTCCTAACATGGCAACCATCCTCTCCCAGCTCCCAGGGCACTCCTACCTCTAGCCAGGACTCAAACCCCGGGAACTTCTGGCTCCTCCTACCTCTTGTGTATCTCAGAAACAGTTCAGCTTCCTCTTTCTCAGAGCCACGGTGGCCTCTAGTGGCTGAAATAAGTCATTACAGTCTATGTAACACCATATTGTAGATATCTGTGCAAAGAACAGTATTCTAGGGGCTGACCCTTACAGTAGAACATATGGTTTCTGATTTGGTGCCGCCGAGCACCTGATTTAGTGCCGCTGAGCACTTGTTATTGCCTACCACATCTAGGCTTTTTGCTTAAAGGATAACTGTCAGACTTAGACCCTAATTTCAATTTTCATATATGTAGTTACTAATAACATGATATTCCAGAATCAGTTACTATTAGACTGACTTACCCAATATTTAATAAGATTCAGCCCTTAGCAACCAGTCTGCATAAAACTGCAATTTCACTATTCAGTTAAGATGGCCGCCACTGCCCTCCCCCTGAGGCTAATCCCACCTGCCCTCACTAGCCAGTAACAATAGCCCCCCAAAAGTGTCAGTAACCAGAGCCCTCCCCCTAAAGGGTTAATCTCCTGCAGCACAAAGGGGTCCTCTTACCACATGTTGCTTTCATTTATACACTGAGCAGACGGCAGATCTCCCTTCCCTGCTCTGCGCTGCTTCGGCTCTGCATTGTCCCAGTCTGCTGAGTGAGGGAGCGTCTGCCAAGCACAGGGACAGGGAGAAGTGCACACAGCCCAGGCACTGTTATCAGCTGCTGGGGAGGACCTGGCTTTAATCATTTACTTACAGTCCCTGGCTGTCTGTAATCTGACCTTGCAGGCTGCGTGCTTCTGCGTCCTCCGTCCTTTAACACATAGACGGACCTGCATAGCAACCTGATTTTAAGCACAGGTAAAAGCAGGCAGTACAGGGAACAAAACTGTGGAATTAAGGGGTAATTGAATACACAGTAAAAAGTTGAAATAGGGCCACCAAGGAGATATTAATCACCACAATCCAATACTCCCAAAAAAAAAAGATGACAGTTATACTTTAACTTTAATAATTTTATTTATTTTCATTTTGAGGGATATCTTTTCCATTCATACGTCTGCAAAATGGGTCCGCATCCGTTCCACAAAAGTGCAGACCCATTGATTTTCAATGGGGCCTAAATGTGCTGTCCGCATCTGCATTTGCGGATCCGCACTTCCGAATCTGTGCTTCCGTTTCCACAAAAAAAATAGAACATGTCTTATTCTTGTCCGCAATTGCAGACAAGATTAGGCATTTTCTATTATAGTGCTGGTGATGTGCACTCCACAAATTGCAGAATGCACATTGCCGGTGTCCGTGTTTTGCGGATCCGCTAAACACTTATGGACGTGTGAATGAACCCTCATAGTAAAATTATTGAAGGTTACGTTTTATCTTCATGTATATTGTAATGGATTGCCTTCCTTGTACAATGTTATAATATACTTTCTATGTTAGAAAGCATAATATAGTGCATTTGTATTGTGCGGCAGTTGTGTGCGGTTCTGCTGCGATACTGCAGGTATATAGAGGGACAAGTGTTATTGGAACAAATAATTTCTACTGGTGTGATATACCAGTCCCCCCCCCCCAAAAAAACCCTGATCTTTATAGTGCATTTGGGTACTGTATAGTGCATTTGAACTTGCAGTTCGCAACATTTGATCGCGAACGGTCCCAGCAGATGTTCGTCCATTACTAATTACCAAGGCCGCATGAGATGTGCAGTCATGTCAATCTGTTGGCAGAGGGAGCAACTAAACGTATCGGGACACCCCCTCACAAGTGTACATTTATGCAGATGAAATTTTTTTTTCTCTCATCACTATATTTAAAGGGAACCTGTCACCGGGATTTTGTGTATAGAGCTGAGGACATGGGTTGCTAGGTGGCCGCTAGCACATCCGCAATATCCAGTCCCCATAGCTCTGTGTGCTTTTATTGTGTCATTTTTTTTTTTATACATATGCAAATTAACCTGAGATGAGTCCTGTCCCTGACTCATCTCAAGGACAGGACTCATCCCAGGTTAATTTGCATATGTATCAAATCGCCTTTTTTACACAATAAAAGTACACAGAGCTATGGGGACTTGGTTTTGCGGATGTGCTAGCGGCCATCTAGCAACCCATGTCCTCAGCTCTATACCCAAAATCTCAGGTTCCCTTTAAGGATTGGTTTTTATGCCCTTAATCTCTTCCTGAGGCAGCGATTTTTCATTTTTGTAATTTAGTTTTTCACTCCCTGTCTTCCAAGGGCCATAACTTTTTTATATTTTTCCCATCACATAGCCGTATGAGAACTTGTTTTTTGAGCAAGAAATTATACTTTCTAATAGCACCATCTAATATTGCGTGGAATGTAGTGGGAAACTGAAAAAAAAAATCCAAATGGGTGGAACTGGAAAAAACACACAATTCCACCAGAGTTTTATGGGTTTTGTTTTTACGGTATTCACTATGCAGTACAACTGAGTCAGGTCACAATGACCACATTTAATATAAATCTAATATAAAAATTGGCTTAAAACTATACATCCATAAAATAATACAATGCAAATGTGCCCAGTTGGGCATAAAAGCCTAAACGGCGCAAACAAGCAGTGTGATGACCGCTGGTGCGAAATGTGGACTTGATCCCAGGTGGGCAATCCGAGTCCAAGTATAATGTCCTATGGGGATCTAGAAGGATGTTGGTCTATGAGCGGGACCGCACTACCATGTATAACGTTGAATATAGCCCCATGGAGCAAAGTATGTTACCCCTCTTCTTATGCTGGGTGGAGGTGGAGAGAGGTCCTTGCTTCGCCGCCATGACTTAGCCCGGCGTCCCGTGTGGTCTCTAGGTCTGGTACACGGCGTCCCACGTGACCCGGCGGCACACCACGTGATACACACGGCTCGTTGGGGAACAGATCGGCTGATGGTATGTTGGGTCCTAAAGTCCGGACCATGCAATGTCAATAATCCACAACTCCAATCAGTAAGGGTCCAAGGGGCTGCCTTAGCGTGTCGGCACCCCAGGAACTTGAACAAAGAACTTTGCTATCTCATCATGCTAGAACACAGATATTCACTATAACTGACCTGAACAACATAAGAAAACATTTCACAATTGTCAAACATTATAACATATTTCACAATTGTGACCCATCCTCTCTTCGTTTTAAAGCTATGGAAAAAGTACATCAACCAAAAAGAGGAGGAAATCAGATTATCCGTATGTCCAGACAGGAATCCCGTAGGATATTTGAGTTTGATACGTTGATTCCAAGGGGGCTAAATGCGGAGATGGAGTTGTTTGGTTTTTTGTGAGCCACACGGGGGGGTTGTCTGGTGAGGACATGGGATACAAGTCAGGCTGTTGTTTCCAGCACTTGGATCCCCTCTCCCTGCCGGACCACCTCTCATGACCATCTCCATCTTGGTATTCATCTCACTAGCAACATTCCCATGTTTTGAGGTCCTCAATGTATTTCTGAATGTTTTCTTATGTTGTTCAGGTCAGTTATAGTGAAGATCTGTGTTCTAGCATGATGGCCCCAATAAACATACCCGCACCGCAAAAAACGCACCTATACCACAAGTGCGTTTTTTGACCACAAAGGAGCGCGTGTATACTATACGGGCGTCCTGAGATGCGGTTGCATCTGGGGCTAATTATGCTATGTTCTGCCAGCAACTAGTGCGTGTATAATACTTATGTATTTACAAAAAATGGACATAATGTTAAATGCACCAATACCGCATGTGCGGTTGTGAGAAACAAAAATATTGTCTCAACAAATGTTCCACACCGGGATTTCCGTTTTACTGAGTTCCCAGAATCCCCCACTGAAAGAATGGAGGGTATAAAAAGTGTATTTAATCTAGATGCTGTCATTACCGCTGAGGAAAGGGTTTGACCCCTGAAACGTGTCCGGTTTGAGACAGCAAAGTTCTTTGTTCAAGTTCCTGAGGTGCCGACACTCTAAGGCAGCCCCTTGGACCCTTACTGATTGGAGTTGTGTATTATTGAATTGCACGGTCCGGACTTTAGGACCCAACATACCATCAGCCGATCTGTTCCCCAACGAGCCGCGTGTATCTCGTGGTGTGCCACCGGGTCACGTGGGACGCCACGTACCAGACCTAGAGACCATACGGGACGCCGGGGTGAGTCCGGGCGGCGAAGCAAGGACTTCTCTCCACCTCCACCCAGCATAAGAGGGGTAATGTACTTTGCCCCATGGGGCTATATTCAACGTTATACATGGTAGTGCGGTCCAGCTCATAGACCAACATCATTCTAGATCCCCGTAGGACATTATACTTGGACTCGGATTTCCCACCTGGGATCAAGTCCACATTTCGCACCAGCGGTCATCACACTGCTTGTTTGCGCCGTTCAGGCTTTTATGCCCAACTGGGCACATTTGCATTGTATTATTTTATGGATGTATAGTTTTATGCCAATTTTTATATTAGATTTATATTAAATGTGGTCATTGTCACCTGACATTGGTGGTCCCAGATAGGGATGAGCGAACTCGAACTGTATAGTTCGGGTTCGTACCGAATTTTGGGGTGTCCGTGACACGGACCCGAACCCGGACATTTTCGTAAAAGTCCGGGTTCGGGTTCGGTGTTCGTCGCTTTCTTGGCGCTTTTGTGACGCTTTCTTGGCGCTTTTTGAAAGGCTGCAAAGCAGCCAATCAACAAGCGTCATACTACTTGCCCCAAGAGGCCATCACAGCCATGCCTACTATTGGCATGGCTGTGATTGGCCAGAGCACCATGTGACCCAGCCTCTATTTAAGCTGGAGTCACATAGCGCCGCCCGTCACTCTGCTCTGATTAGCGTAGGGAGAGGTTGCGGCTGCGACAGTAGGGCGAGATTAGGCAGATTAACTCCTCCAAAGGACTTGATTAACTGATCGATCTGCAGCTGTGGATCATTGAGCTGCTGATCCTCAATTGCTCACTGTTTTTAGGCTGCCCAGACCGTTTGTCAGTCACATTTTTCTGGGGTGATCGGCGGCCATTTTGTGTCTTGTGGTGCGCCAGCACAAGCTGCGACCAAGTGCATTTAACCCTCAATGGTGTGGTTGTTTTTTGGCTAAAGCCTACATCAGGGTGAAGCTGTCACACCAAGTGCATTTAACCAGCAATAGTCTGTTCATTTTTTGGCCATATACAAAATCAGGGGCAAGCTGCGCCTGTCACCAAGTGCATTTAACCCTCAATGGTGTGGTTGTTTTTTGGCTAAAGCCTACATCAGGGTGAAGCTGTCACACCAAGTGCATTTAACCAGCAATAGTCTGTTCATTTTTTGGCCATATACAAAATCAGGGGCAAGCTGCGCCTGTCACCAAGTGCATTTAACCCTCAATGGTGTGGTTGTTTTTTGGCTAAAGCCTACATCAGGGTGAAGCTGTCACACCAAGTGCATTTAACCAGCAATAGTCTGTTCATTTTTTGGCCATATACAAAATCAGGGGCAAGCTGCGCCTGTCACCAAGTGCATTTAACCCTCAATGGTGTGGTTGTTTTTTGGCTAAAGCCTACATCAGGGTGAAGCTGTCACACCAAGTGCATTTAACCAGCAATAGTCTGTTCATTTTTTGGCCATATACAAAATCAGGGGCAAGCTGCGCCTGTCACCAAGTGCATTTAACCCTCAATGGTGTGGTTGTTTTCTGGCTAAAGCCTACATCAGGGTGAAGCTGTCACACCAAGTGCATTTAACCAGCAATAGTCTGTTTATTTTTTGGCCATATACTACATCAGGGGCAAGCTGCGCCCGTCACCAAGTGCATTTAACCCTCAGTAGTGTGGTTGGTCAAGCTGTGACACCAAGTGCATTTAACCAGCAATAGTCTGTTCATTTTTTGGCCATATACTACATCAGGGGCAAGCTGCGCCCGTCACCAAGTGCATTTAACCAGCAATAGTGTGGTTATTTTTTGGCCATATCCCAGTCTAATTCTGTCACTAAATCCATACCGGTCACCCAGCGCCTAAATACTAGGCCTCAAATTTATATCCCGCTAAATCTCTCGTTACCGCTGTCCTGTTGTAGCTGGGAAAGTTATTTAGTGTCCGTCAAAGCACATTTTTTGTTCTGGGTTGAAGTACAATTCCCAATTTAGCAATTTCATAATTTAGTGGTTTCTGCTATATCAGAGCTATTTGAAATCTATCCCTAAAAGGGTATATAATATTCAAGGTGCACATTGGGTCATTCAGAATAACTTCACACACACCCGCTACTGTGTATTTTCAAGTCTAATTCTGTCACTAAACCCATACCTGTCACCCAGCGCCTAAATACTAGGCCTCAAATTTATATCCTGCTAAATCTCTCGTTACCGCTGTCCTGTTGTAGCTGGGAAAGTTATTTAGTGTCCGTCAAAGCACATTTTTTGTTCTGGGTTGAAGTACAATTCCCAATTTAGCAATTTCATAATTTAGTGGTTTCTGCTATATCAGAGCTATTTGAAATCTATCCCTAAAAGGGTATATAATATTCAAGGTGCACATTGGGTCATTCAGAATAACTTCACACACACCCGCTACTGTGTATTTTCAAGTCTAATTCTGTCACTAAACCCATACCTGTCACCCAGCGCCTAAATACTAGGCCTCAAATTTATATCCTGCTAAATCTCTCGTTACCGCTGTCCTGTTGTAGCTGGGAAAGTTATTTAGTGTCCGTCAAAGCACATTTTTTCTTCTGGGTTGAAATACAATTCCCAATTTAGCAATTTCATAATTTAGTGGTTTCTGCTATATCAGAGCTATTTGAAATCTATCCCTAAAAGGGTAGATCATATTGAAGGTGCACATAGGGTCATTCAGAATAACTTCACACACACCCGCTACTGTGTATTTCCAAGTCTAATTCTGTCACTAAACCCATACCTGTCACCCAGCGCCTAAATACTAGGCCTCAAATTTATATCCCGCTAAATCTCTCGTTACCGCTGTCCTGTTGTAGCTGGGAAAGTTATTTAGTGTCCGTCAAAGCACATTTTTTGTTCTGGGTTGAAGTACAATTCCCAATTTAGCAATTTCATAATTTAGTGGTTTCTGCTATATCAGAGCTATTTGAAATCTATCCCTAAAAGGGTATATAATATTCAAGGTGCACATTGGGTCATTCAGAATAACTTCACACACACCCGCTACTGTGTATTTCCAAGTCTAATTCTGTCACTAAACCCATACCTGTCACCCAGCGCCTAAATACTAGGCCTCAAATTTATATCCTGCTAAATCTCTCGTTACCGCTGTACTGTTGTTGCTTGGAAAGATATTTAGTGTCCGTCAAAGCACATTTTTTGTTCTGGGTTGAAGTACAATTCCCAATTTAGCAATTTCATAATTTAGTGGTTTCTGCTATATCAGAGCTATTTGAAATCTATCCCTAAAAGGGTATATAATATTCAAGGTGCACATTGGGTCATTCAGAATAACTTCACACACACCCGCTACTGTGTATTTTCAAGTCTAATTCTGTCACTAAACCCATACCTGTCACCCAGCGCCTAAATACTAGGCCTCAAATTTATATCCTGCTAAATCTCTCGTTACCGCTGTACTGTTGTTGCTGGGCAAGATATTTAGTGTCCGTCAAAGCACATTTTTTGTTCTGGGTTGAAATACAATTCCCAATTTAGCAATTTCATAATTTAGTGGTTTCTGCTATATCAGAGCTATTTGAAATCTATCCCTAAAAGGGTATATAATATTCAAGGTGCACATTGGGTCATTCAGAATAACTTCACACACACCCGCTACTGTGTATTTCCAAGTCTAATTCTGTCACTAAACCCATACCTGTCACCCAGCGCCTAAATACTAGGCCTCAAATTTATATCCTGCTAAATCTCTCGTTACCGCTGTACTGTTGTTGCTGGGCAAGATATTTAGTGTCCGTCAAAGCACATTTTTTGTTCTGGGTTGAAATACAATTCCCAATTTAGCAATTTCATAATTTAGTGGTTTCTGCTATATCAGAGCTATTTGAAATCTATCCCTAAAAGGGTATATAATATTCAAGGTGCACATTGGGTCATTCAGAATAACTTCACACACACCCGCTACTGTGTATTTCCAAGTCTAATTCTGTCACTAAACCCATACCTGTCACCCAGCGCCTAAATACTAGGCCTCAAATTTATATCCTGCTAAATCTCTCGTTACCGCTGTACTGTTGTTGCTTGGAAAGATATTTAGTGTCCGTCAAAGCACATTTTTTGTTCTGGGTTGAAGTACAATTCCCAATTTAGCAATTTCATAATTTAGTGGTTTCTGCTATATCAGAGCTATTTGAAATCTATCCCTAAAAGGGTATATAATATTCAAGGTGCACATTGGGTCATTCAGAATAACTTCACACACACCCGCTACTGTGTATTTTCAAGTCTAATTCTGTCACTAAACCCATACCTGTCACCCAGCGCCTAAATACTAGGCCTCAAATTTATATCCTGCTAAATCTCTCGTTACCGCTGTACTGTTGTTGCTGGGCAAGATATTTAGTGTCCGTCAAAGCACATTTTTTGTTCTGGGTTGAAATACAATTCCCAATTTAGCAATTTCATAATTTAGTGGTTTCTGCTATATCAGAGCTATTTGAAATCTATCCCTAAAAGGGTATATAATATTCAAGGTGCACATTGGGTCATTCAGAATAACTTCACACACACCCGCTACTGTGTATTTCCAAGTCTAATTCTGTCACTAAACCCATACCTGTCACCCAGCGCCTAAATACTAGGCCTCAAATTTATATCCTGCTAAATCTCTCGTTACCGCTGTACTGTTGTTGCTGGGCAAGATATTTAGTGTCCGTCAAAGCACATTTTTTGTTCTGGGTTGAAATACAATTCCCAATTTAGCAATTTCATAATTTAGTGGTTTCTGCTATATCAGAGCTATTTGAAATCTATCCCTAAAAGGGTATATAATATTCAAGGTGCACATTGGGTCATTCAGAATAACTTCACACACACCCGCTACTGTGTATTTCCAAGTCTAATTCTGTCACTAAACCCATACCTGTCACCCAGCGCCTAAATACTAGGCCTCAAATTTATATCCTGCTAAATCTCTCGTTACCGCTGTACTGTTGTTGCTGGGCAAGATATTTAGTGTCCGTCAAAGCACATTTTTTGTTCTGGGTTGAAATACAATTCCCAATTTAGCAATTTCATAATTTAGTGGTTTCTGCTATATCAGAGCTATTTGAAATCTATCCCTAAAAGGGTATATAATATTCAAGGTGCACATTGGGTCATTCAGAATAACTTCACACACACCCGCTACTGTGTATTTCCAAGTCTAATTCTGTCACTAAACCCATACCTGTCACCCAGCGCCTAAATACTAGGCCTCAAATTTATATCCTGCTAAATCTCTCGTTACCGCTGTACTGTTGTTGCTGGGCAAGATATTTAGTGTCCGTCAAAGCACATTTTTTGTTCTGGGTTGAAATACAATTCCCAATTTAGCAATTTCATAATTTAGTGGTTCCTGCTATATCAGAGCTATTTGAAATCTATCCCAAAAAGGGTATATAATATTCAAGGTGCACATAGGGTCATTCAGAATAACTTCACACACACGCTTCTGTGCATTTCCAAGTCTAATTCTGTCACTAAATCCATACCGGTCACCCAGCGCCTAAATACTAGGCCTCAAATTTATATCCCGCTGAATTTGAATACAATACATTGGGCCAAATAATATATTTGTTGTTGTGGTGAACCATAACAATGAGAAAAACATCTAGTAAGGGACGCGGACGTGGACATGGTCGTGGTGGTGTTAGTGGACCCTCTGGTGCTGGGAGAGGACGTGGCCGTTCTGCCACATCCACACGTCCTAGTGTACCAACTACCTCAGGTCCCAGTAGCCGCCAGAATTTACAGCGATATATGGTGGGGCCCAATGCCGTTCTAAGGATGGTAAGGCCTGAGCAGGTACAGGCATTAGTCAATTGGGTGGCCGACAGTGGATCCAGCACGTTCACATTATCTCCCACCCAGTCTTCTGCAGAAAGCGCACAGATGGCGCCTGAAAACCAACCCCATCAGTCTGTCACATCACCCCCATGCATACCAGGGAAACTGTCTCAGCCTCAAGTTATGCAGCAGTCTCTTATGCTGTTTGAAGACTCCGCTGGCAGGGTTTCCCAAGGGCATCCACCTAGCCCTTCCCCAGCGGTGAAAGACATAGAATGCACTGACGCACAACCACTTATGTTTCCTGATGATGAGGACATGGGAATACCACCTCAGCATGTCTCTGATGATGACGAAACACAGGTGCCAACTGCTGCGTCTTTCTGCAGTGTGCAGACTGAACAGGAGGTCAGGGATCAAGACTGGGTGGAAGACGATGCAGGGGACGATGAGGTCCTAGACCCCACATGGAATGAAGGTCGTGCCACTGACTTTCACAGTTCGGAGGAAGAGGCAGTGGTGAGACCGAGCCAACAGCGTAGCAAAAGAGGGAGCAGTGGGCAAAAGCAGAACACCCGCCGCCAAGAGACTCCGCCTGCTACTGACCGCCGCCATCTGGGACCGAGCACCCCAAAGGCAGCTTCAAGGAGTTCCCTGGCATGGCACTTCTTCAAACAATGTGCTGACGACAAGACCCGAGTGGTTTGCACGCTGTGCCATCAGAGCCTGAAGCGAGGCATTAACGTTCTGAACCTGAGCACAACCTGCATGACCAGGCACCTGCATGCAAAGCATGAACTGCAGTGGAGTAAACACCTTAAAACCAAGGAAGTCACTCAGGCTCCCCCTGCTACCTCTTCTGCTGCTGCCGCCTCGGCCTATTCTGCTGCTGCCGCCTCGGCCTCTTCCTCCGCCTCTGGAGGAACGTTGGCACCTGCCGCCCAGCAAACAGGGGATGTACCACCAACACCACCACCACCACCTCCGTCACCAAGCGTCTCAACCATGTCACACGCCAGCGTTCAGCTCTCCATCTCACAAACATTTGATAGAAAGCGTAAATTCCCACCTAGCCACCCTCGATCCCTGGCCCTGAATGCCAGCATTTCTAAACTACTGGCCTATGAAATGCTGTCATTTAGGCTGGTGGACACAGACAGCTTCAAACAGCTCATGTCGCTTGCTGTCCCACAGTATGTTGTTCCCAGCCGGCACTACTTCTCCAAGAGAGCCGTGCCTTCCCTGCACAACCAAGTATCCGATAAAATCAAGTGTGCACTGCGCAACGCCATCTGTAGCAAGGTCCACCTAACCACAGATACGTGGACCAGTAAGCACGGCCAGGGACGCTATATCTCCCTAACTGCACACTGGGTAAATGTAGTGGCAGCTGGGCCCCAGGCGGAGAGCTGTTTGGCGCACGTCCTTCCGCCGCCAAGGATCGCAGGGCAACATTCTTTGCCTCCTGTTGCCACCTCCTCCTTCTCGGCTTCCTCCTCCTCTTCTTCCACCTGCTCATCCAGTCAGCCACACACCTTCACCACCAACTTCAGCACAGCCCGGGGTAAACGTCAGCAGGCCATTCTGAAACTCATATGTTTGGGGGACAGGCCCCACACCGCACAGGAGTTGTGGCGGGGTATTGAACAACAGACCGACGAGTGGTTGCTGCCGGTGAGCCTCAAGCCCGGCCTGGTGGTGTGTGATAATGGGCGAAATCTCGTTGCAGCTCTGGGACTAGCCAATTTGACGCACATCCCTTGCTTGGCGCATGTGCTGAATTTGGTGGTGCAGAAGTTCATTCACAACTACCCCGACATGTCAGAGCTGCTGCATAAAGTGCGGGCCGTCTGTTCGCGCTTCCGGCGTTCACATCCTGCCGCTGCTCGCCTGTCTGCGCTACAGCGTAACTTCGGCCTTCCCGCTCACCGCCTCATATGCGACGTGCCCACCAGGTGGAACTCCACCTTGCACATGCTGGACAGACTGTGCGAGCAGCAGCAGGCCATAGTGGAGTTTCAGCTGCAGCACGCACGGGTCAGTCGCACTACAGAACAGCACCACTTCACCACCAATGACTGGGCCTCCATGCGAGACCTGTGTGCCCTGTTGCGCTGTTTCGAGTACTCCACCAACATGGCCAGTGGCGATGACACCGTTATCAGCGTTACAATACCACTTCTATGTCTCCTTGAGAAAACACTTAGGGCGATGATGGAAGAGGAGGTGGCCCAGGAGGAGGAGGAGGAGGAGGAGGAAGAGGGGTCATTTTTAGCACTTTCAGGCCAGTCTCTTCGAAGTGACTCAGAGGGAGGTTTTTGGCAACAGCAGAGGCCAGGTACAAATGTGGCCAGCCAGGGCCCACTACTGGAGGACGAGGAGGACGAGGATGAGGAGGAGGTGGAGGAGGATGAGGATGAAGCATGGTCACAGCGGGGTGGCACCCAACGCAGCTCGGGTCCATCACTGGTGCGTGGCTGGGGGGAAAGGCAGGACGATGACGATACGCCTCCCACAGAGGACAGCTTGTCCTTACCCCTGGGCAGCCTGGCACACATGAGCGACTACATGCTGCAGTGCCTGCGCAACGACAGCAGAGTTGCCCACATTTTAACCTGTGCGGACTACTGGGTTGCCACCCTGCTGGATCCACGCTACAAAGACAATGTGCCCACCTTACTTCCTGCACTGGAGCGTGATAGGAAGATGCGCGAGTACAAGCGCACGTTGGTAGACGCGCTACTGAGAGCATTCCCAAATGTCACAGGGGAACAAGTGGAAGCCCAAGGCCAAGGCAGAGGAGGAGCAAGAGGTCGCCAAGGCAGCTGTGTCACGGCCAGCTCCTCTGAGGGCAGGGTTAGCATGGCAGAGATGTGGAAAACTTTTGTCAACACGCCACAGCTAACTGCACCACCACCTGATACGCAACGTGTTAGCAGGAGGCAACATTTCACTAACATGGTGGAACAGTACGTGTGCACACCCCTCCACGTACTGACTGATGGTTCGGCCCCATTCAACTTCTGGGTCTCTAAATTGTCCACGTGGCCAGAGCTAGCCTTTTATGCCTTGGAGGTGCTGGCCTGCCCGGCAGCCAGCGTTTTGTCTGAACGTGTATTCAGCACGGCAGGGGGCGTCATTACAGACAAACGCAGCCGCCTGTCTACAGCCAATGTGGACAAGCTGACGTTCATAAAAATGAACCAGGCATGGATCCCACAGGACCTGTCCGTCCCTTGTCCAGATTAGACATTAACTACCTCCCCATAACCATATATTATTGGACTCCAGGGCACTTCCTCATTCAATCCTATTTTTATTTTCATTTTACCATTATATTGCAAGGCTACCCAAAGTTGAATGAACCTCTCCTCTGCCTGTGTGCTAGGCCTAAATATATGCCAATGGATTGTTGCAGTGGTGGCTGACGTGAAGCCTCATTCTCTGCTATGACATGCAGACTGATTCTCTGGTGACATGAAGCCAGATTGTCTGTTACGGGACCTCTCTCCTCTGCCTGGGTGCTGGGCCTGAATTTATGACAATGGACTGTTGCAGTGGTGGCTGACGTGAAGCCTGATTCTCTGCTATGACATGCAGACTGATTCTCTGCTGACATGAAGCCAGATCCTCTGTTGCGGGACCTCTCTCCTCTGCCTGGGTGCTGGGCCTAAATTTATGAAAATGGACTGTTGCAGTGGTGGGTGACGTGAAGCCTCATTCTCTGCTATGACATGCAGACTGATTCTCTGCTGACATGAAGCCAGATCGTCTGTTACGGGACCTCTCTCCTCTGCCTGGGTGCTGGGCCTAAATTTATGAAAATGGACTCTTACAGTGGTGGGTGACGTGAAGCCTGATTCTCTGCTATGACATGAAGACTGATTCTCTGCTGACATGAAGCCAGATCCTCTGTTACGGGACCTCTCTCCTCTGCCTGGGTGCTGGGCCTAAATATCTGACAATGGACTGTTGCATTGGTGGCTGACGTGAAGCCTGATTCTCTGCTATGATATGAAGACTGATTCTCTGCTGACATGAAGCCAGATTGTCTGTTACGGGACCTCTCTCCTCTGCCTGTGTGCTAGGCCTAAATATATGCCAATGGATTGTTGCAGTGGTGGCTGACGTGAAGCCTGATTCTCTGCTATGACATGCAGACTGATTCTCTGGTGACATGAAGCCAGATCCTCTGTTACGGGACCTCTCTCCTCTGCCTGGGTGCTGGGCCTAAATTTATGAAAATGGACTGTTGCAGTGGTGGGTGACGTGAAGCCTGATTCTCTGCTATGACATGCAGACTGATTCTCTGGTGACATGAAGCCAGATCCTCTGTTACGGGACCTCTCTCCTCTGCCTGGGTGCTGGGCCTAAATTTATGAAAATGGACTGTTGCAGTGGTGGGTGACGTGAAGCCTCATTCTCTGCTATGACATGCAGACTGATTCTCTGCTGACATGAAGCCAGATTGTCTGTTACGGGACCTCTCTCCTCTGCCTGGGTGCTGGGCCTGAATTTATGACAATGGACTGTTGCAGTGGTGGCTGACGTGAAGCCTGATTCTCTGCTATGATATGAAGACTGATTCTCTGCTGACATGAAGCCAGATTGTCTGTTACGGGACCTCTCTCCTCTGCCTGGGTGCTGGGGCCTAAATATCTGAGAATGGACTGTTCCAGTGGTGGGTAACGGGAAGCCAGATTCTCTGCTATGATATGAAGACTGATTCTCTGCTGACATGAAGCCAGATTGTCTGTTACGGGACCTCTCTCCTCTGCCTGGGTGCTGGGCCTAAATTTATGAAAATGGACTCTTACAGTGGTGGGTGACGTGAAGCCTGATTCTCTGCTATGACATGCAGACTGATTCTCTGCTGACATGAAGCCAGATTGTCTGTTACGGGACCTCTCTCCTCTGCCTGGGTGCTGGGCCTGAATTTATGACAATGGACTGTTGCAGTGGTGGCTGACGTGAAGCCTGATTCTCTGCTATGATATGAAGACTGATTCTCTGCTGACATGAAGCCAGATTGTCTGTTACGGGACCTCTCTCCTCTGCCTGGGTGCCGGGGCCTAAATATCTGAGAATGGACTGTTCCAGTGGTGGGTAACGGGAAGCCAGATTCTCTGCTATGATATGAAGACTGATTCTCTGCTGACATGAAGCCAGATTGTCTGTTACGGGACCTCTCTCCTCTGCCTGGGTGCTGGGCCTAAATTTATGAAAATGGACTCTTACAGTGGTGGGTGACGTGAAGCCTGATTCTCTGCTATGACATGAAGACTGATTCTCTGCTGACATGAAGCCAGATTGTCTGTTACGGGACCTCTCTCCTCTGCCTGGGTGCCGGGGCCTAAATATCTGAGAATGGACTGTTCCAGTGGTGGGTGACGGGAAGCCAGATTCTCTGCTATGGAACCTCTCTCCAATTGATTTTGGTTAATTTTTATTTATTTAATTTTTATTTTAATTAATTTCCCTATCCACATTTGTTTGCAGGGGATTTACCTACATGTTGCTGCCTTTTGCAGCCCTCTAGCCCTTTCCTGGGCTGTTTTACAGCCGTTTTAGTGCCGAAAAGTTCGGGTCCCCATTGACTTCAATGGGGTTCGGGTTCGGGACGAAGTTCGGATCGGGTTCGGATCCCGAACCCGAACATTTCCGGGATGTTCGGCCGAACTTCTCGAACCCGAACATCCAGGTGTTCGCTCAACTCTAGTCCCAGATAATTGAGTGCCCTCCTATTGTTTATATTTTTTGCACTTTTCTCTCTGGATTCAGGTCTTTTGGGAGTGTTTGGGGTGAGCCGCTGTTTTTTTTTATCTATTTTTGAGTTGTACTCTTGCTACTCCAGGTCAGTATGATTACAGTGATACCACATACTGTATGTATAGTTTTTCTTTCATTTTAATGCTGAAAAAAATATTAACTTTTGAAAAGATTAACTTTTTTTATGGTTATGTTTACAGAGATATGTGAGGGCTCATTTTTGCAGGATTACCTGTAGTTTTTGTTAATACCATTTTGGCGTGTGTTTGACTTTTTTGTTAAATTTTTTGGGAGGTAAAGTTATTGTTTAAAGGTTTTTTATTTTGATATTGGAGAAAGGGGGGTGATTTGAATCTTCATATAGATATATATTATTTTTTTTATATTTTTTAAAACGCTTTTTTTACCTTTTTTTTTTAGGTCCCCACGTGGATCGCAACATGCATTTATCATATTGCAATTTGTATAGAGTAATGGAATTTTCTCCGTTACCCTAAACATAGTTATATAGTTAAATAGTTAATACAGTTGAAAAAAAAATACATAAGTCCATCAAGTTCAACCAAGGGATAGGCGAGGACGCGAATCCCATACGGAATTGAGACTCAGATTTCTACACGTATTCATAAGCATCAATGTTGTTTACTTTTAAGAATTAATCTAAAGCCTTTTTAAAACTGTCCACTGTTCCTGCTGTGACCACGTCCTGAGGAAGTGTATTCCACAGATTCACAGTTCTTACCGTAAAAAAGCTTCTGGAGACTGAACTTTTTCTTCTCCAGTCGGAGGCAGTGCCCCTTGTCTTTTGAGAGCATTTTACATGGAACTGTTTTTCAACGTATTTTTTGTATGGCCAATTTATATATTTGTATAGGTTGATCATGTCCCCCTTAGACGTCTCTTCTCAAGACTAAATACATTCAATTCTTAATCTTTCTTTATAACTAAGACCCTCCATGCCCCTTATCAGTTTAGTTGCTCTCCTCTGTACTTTTTCCAGCTGTAGTGCGTCCTTTCTATGGACTGGTGCCCAGAACTGAACTGCATATTCCAGATGAGACTGCTCCAACGCTTTGTAAAGTAGTAATATTACATCCCTGCCCCGCGAGCCCATGCATCGTTTAATGCATGACAGTATCCTGTTGGCCTTAGGAGCAGCTGATTGACATTGTATGCTGTTATTTAATCTAACATCCACAAGGACACCCAAATTTTTCTCTATAAGTGACTCTCCCAGTGTTACATCACCTAGGACATATGAAGCACAGAGATTATTACTACTAAGATGCATAACTTTACATTTGTCCACATTGAACCTCATTTGCCAAGTTGATGCCCAATCACTCAGAGTGTTAAAGTCAGCTTGTAGTAAATAGACATCTTCCATAGACTGTACAGTTCTACATAGCTTAGTATCATCTGCAAAAATAGAAATGGTTTTATTAATCTTGGCCTCGATATCATTAATAAATAAATTAAATAATAAAGGGCCCAGCACTGAACCTTGGGGTACACCACTTATAACCTGGGACCATTCTGAATAGGAATCATTGACCACAACTCTCTGGACATGGTCCATGAGCTAGTGTTCAATCCAATTACAAATGATACTTTCCAAGCCTATAGACCTTACTTTACTTATTAAACGTCTATGAGGGACAGTATCAAAAGCCTTTGCAAAATCCAGAAACACTACATCCACAGCCGCCCCTCTGTCCAGGCTACTACTCACCTCCTCATAAAAACAAATCAGGTTAGTCTGACAACTTCTGTCCTTGGTAAACCCATGTTGGATATCACTTATAATATTATTTGCAGTCACATACTCCTATATAGTCCCTTAAGAGTCCTTCAAACATTTTTCCCAAAACAGAAGTTAAACTAACTGGTCTATAATTACCTGTAAAGGACCTTGATCCTTTTTTGAATATGGGCACCACGTTTGCCTTGTGCCAATCACTTGGCACTGTACCAGTTCCTAGAGAATATTTAAAAATTATAAACAACGGCAAAGCAATGACTGAACTGAGCTCTTTAAGCACTCTTGGCTGTAATCCATCTGGACCCGGAGCCTTGTTCACATTTACCCTATTTAACTTGACTTGGACCATATCTACAGTTAGCCAAGTGAGTATATTACTGGATGTACTAACAATCCCAGCACCACAGATATCAGCTCCGTTTTCTTCTTTTGTATATACAGAGCTAAAAAAAAAAACATTTAGTAACTGCCTTTTCCTTATCTTTAGTGACTAACCCCTCTTTAGCATTATTTTGTGGACCTACCTGCTCAGACCTAGGTTTTTTAGCATTTATATATTTAAATATTTTTGGGGAATTTGTTTTGCTCTCTTTTGCTACCTGCTGTTTGTTTAGTATTTTTGCTAATTTTATCTCCTTTTTACAGATTTTATTAAGCCCTTTGTAATTTTTGTAAACGCTACAGCTGACCCCTCAGATTAATATTTTTTAAATGCCCTTTTTTTGTCTTTTATTGCCCTTTTTACAGTAGCTGTAAGCCAGGGGGGTTTAATTTTAGCCGTTTATACTTGTTACCTAAAGGAATAAAAAAAATTAGTGCAATTACTCAATGTGGATTTAAAGCTCTCCCATTTATCTTCAGTATTATTATGTGACAGTAGCTGCTCCCAGTCTATGCCCTGAAATGCTGCCCTCAACCCAGGGAAATTTGCCTTTTTGAAATTCAGTGTCTTTGCTCTGCCTGACAGAGTTTGCTTCTTATAGTTTAGGGGGAATATAATTATATTGTAGTCACTATTACCTAGTGTTTCTCGAACAGTAACATTTCCAACAAGCTCTGCATTATTAGAAATTACCAGATCCAACAGAGCATTGCCCCTAGTGGGAGCTTCTACAAACTGGCCCATAAAGTTGTCATGCAGCAAGTTAAGGAATTTTCTCCCCTTTGCTGTTGAGGCAGAATCATGACCCCAGTCAATGTCTGGGAAGTTAAAATCTCCCGTTATGACCACTGTACCAGCCTGTGCAGCCCGCTCTATTTGGTTATACAGTTGCATTCTATCTCTTCTGTGATGTTTGTGGGGATTACACCAAGTATTATTTTTTCTGTGTTTTTATCCCTTTGAACTTCCACCCATAAGGTTTCACCATCCTAACTCACAATTGCCTCTTTCACACTTGTCTTCAGATCACGCCTCACATACAGGCACACGCCACCTCCTTTTCTATTGACCCTATCTTTCCTGAATAGTGTAAAACCCTTAATATTTACAGCCCAGTCATGCGAAGAATCCAACTATGTCTCAGCCACACCAACTATATCTATGTGTTCTTCTAGTACCTTAGCCTCCAGCTCCCCCATTTTGCTAGTTAGACTTCTGGCATTTGTGAAAATACATTTTAAATTACTATTACCTGTAAAGTGAATATCCGGGATTTTTAGGTTACCTTGGTTGATGTTTGTATGTAACAGGTTCTTGTTACCAGCAGTTCTATTTTTCATAAGTGTATAGTTCTGCCTAGTCTTCTCCCTACTTTCCTCGCTAATCCCAACCCCCACTAAAATCCCCACTGTCCGCTTCTACAGTGGATATAAAAAGTCTATACACCCAGTGGTGTATCTTGGTTTTGTGCTGCCCTAGGCGAGACTAAACTCAGGCACCCCCCTAATATAAATTTGACCCACCCCTTCCTGTCAAGGCCAAACCCCTTTCTCTCTAAACCCCACCCCTTCCTATGTGCCATCCACGGATCCCCCTCCCCTAAACGGTGCCATCCACGGATCCCCCTCCCCTAAACGGTGCCATCCACAGATCCCCCTCCTCTAAACGGTGCCATCCACGGATCCCCCTCCCCTAAACGGTGCCATCCACAGATTCCCCTCCCCTAAACAGTGCCATCCACGGATCCCCCTCCCCTAAACAGTGCCATCCACGGATCCCCCTCCCCTAAACAGTGCCATCCACGGATCCCCCTCCCCTAAATTGTGCCATCCACAGATCCCCCTCCCCTAATCAGTGCCATCCACAGATCCCCCTTCCCTAAATAGTGCCATCCACAGATCCCCCTCCCCTAAATGGTGCCATCCACAGATCCCCCCCCCTCCCCTGAACGGTGCCATCCACAGATCCCCCCCTCCTCCCCTAAACGGTGCCATCCACAGATCCCCCCCTCCTCCCCTAAACGGTGCCATCCACAGATCCCCCCCTCCTCCCCTAAACGGTGCCATCCACAGATCCCCCCCTCCTCCCCTAAACGGTGCCATCCACAGATCCCCCCTCCTCCCCTAAACTGTGCCATCCACAGATCCCCCCTCCTCCCCTAAACGGTGCCATCCACAGATCCCCCCTCCTCCCCTAAACGGTGCCATCCACAGATCCCCCCCTCCCCTAAACGGTGCCATCCACAGACTCCCCCCCTCCCCTAAACGGTGCCATCCACAGATTCCCCCCCTCCCCTAAACGGTGCCAACCACAGATTCCCCCCCCCTCCCCTAAACGGTGCCATCCACAGATTCCCCCCCCTAAACAGTGCCATCCACAGACCCCCCCTCCCCTAAACGGTGCCATCCACAGACCCTCCCCTAAACGGTGCCATCCACAGACCCTAAACGGTGCCATCCACAGATTCCCCCCCTCCCCTAAACGGTGCCATCCACAGATTCCCCCCCCTCCCCTAAACAGTGCCATCCACAGATTCCCCCCCCTCCCCTAAACAGTGCCATCCACAGATTCCCCCCCTCCCCTAAA
Organism: Bufo gargarizans; assembly: GCF_014858855.1. Classification (NCBI taxonomy): domain Eukaryota; kingdom Metazoa; phylum Chordata; class Amphibia; order Anura; family Bufonidae; genus Bufo; species Bufo gargarizans. Next base: position 67,982,856 of record NC_058082.1, on the reverse strand, counting down.
CAGTGCCATCCACAGATTCCCCCCTCCCCTAAACAGTGCCATCCACAGATTCCCCCCCTCCCCTAAACGGTGCCATCCACAGATTCCTCCTCCCCCTGACGCTCACAGGAAAACATTTAAAAACAAATCAGTAACCTAAACTTTATTCATTGGTGATGTCTTTACTGTATACCTTACTCTGTCTTTCAGCTTCGGTAACAGCAGGCAGTGCAGGCGGGCGGCGCTCACTCACTGACGTCACGCGCCTGCTCCTCCCACTAGGCGGCGCAGGCGCGTGACGTCAGTGAGTGAGCGCCGCCCGCCCGCACTGCCTGCTGTTACCGGAGCTGAAAGACAGAGTAAGGTATACAGTAAGACATCACTAATGAATAAAGTTTAGGTTACTGATTCGTTTTTAAATGTTTTCCTGTGAGCGGCGGGGCCCTGTATATTCTAACCCCCAGGCAAGCGTCCCTGTCACCATGGGAACGCCTGGGGGTTAGAATATACCATCGGATTTGTGTTTTCACGCTCTCACTGAGAGCGTGAAAACTCAGATCAGATTGTATATTCTAACCCCCAGGCAAGCGTCCCCGTCACCATGGGAACGCCTGGGGGTTAGAATATACCATCGGATCTTCTGAATATACCGGAGGCAGATGAGACTGATGGGACAAGGGGCAAACAAGGCATTTTGCCGCCCCATTGGCAAGTGCCGCCCTAGGCAAATGCCTTGTTTGCCTCGTGATAAATACGCCCCTGTATACACCCCTGTTAAAATGTCAGGTTTCTGTGCTGTAAAAAAATGAGACAAAGATAAATCATTTCAGAACTTTTTCCACCTTTAATTTGACCTATAAACTGTACAACTCAATTGAAAAACAAACTGAAATCTTTTAGGTGGAGGGAAGAAAACAAAAAAAAAAAAAATAATGTGGTTGCACTTATAACTGGGGATGTAGCTGTGTTCAGAATTAATTACATTCAAAATCATGTTAAATAGGAGTCAGCGTACACCTGCCATCATTTAAAGTGCCTCTGATTCACCCCAAATAAAGTTAGTCGCATCCCACAGCAAAAGCCATGGTCCACAGAGAGCTTCCAAAGCATCAGAGGGATCTCATTGTTAAAAGGTATCAGTCAGGAGAAGGGTACAAAAGAATTTCCAAGCCATTAGATATACAATGGAAAACAGTGAAGACAGATATCATCAAGTGGAGAAAATATGGCACAACAGTGACATTACCAAGAACTGGACGTCCCTCCAAAATTTATGAAAAAACAAGAAGAAAACTGGTCTGGGAGGCTACCAAGAGGCCTACAGCAACATTAAAATAGCTGCAGGAATATCTCCCATATTCTTCAAATGTCTTGGCTTTGGGGTAGTGTGGCAAGACAAAAGGCTTTTCTTACGAAGAAAAACATCCAAGCCAGGCTATATTTTGCAAAAACACATCTGAAGTCTCCCAAAAGCATGTGGGGAAAAAGTGTTATGGTCTGATGAAACCAAGGTTAAACTTTTTTCCCATAATTCCAAAAGATATGTTTGGCCCGAAAACAACACTGCACATCACCAAAATAACACCATACCCACAGTGAAGCATGGTGGTGGCAGCATCATGCTTTGGGGCTGTTTTTCTTCAGCTGGAACTGGGGCCTTAGTTAAGCTAGAGGGAATTATGAACAGTTCCAAATACCAGTCAATATTGGCACAAAACCTTCAGGCTTCTGCTAGAAAGCTGAACATGAAGAGGAACTTCATCTTTCAGCATGACAATGACCCAAAGCATACATCCAAATCAACAAAGGAATGGCTTCACCGGAAGAAGATTAAACTTTGGAAAGGCCCAGCCAGAGCCCAGACCTGAATCCGATTGAAAATCTGTGTGGTGATCTGAAGAGGGCTGTGCACAGGAGATGCCCTTGCAATCTGACAGATTTGGAGTGTTTTTTCAAAGAAGAGTGGGCAAATCTTGCCAAGTCAAAATGTGCCATACTGATAGACTTATACCCAAAAAGACTGAGTGCTGTATTCAAATCAAAAGGTGCTTTAACAAAGTATTAGTTTAAGGGTGTGCACACTTATGCAACCATATTATTTTATGTTAAAAAAGATTTTAGTTTGTTTTTCAATTGAGCTGTACAGTTTATAGGTCACATTAAAAGTGGAAAAAGTTCTGAAATTATTTATCTTTGTCTCATTTTTTTACATCACAGAAACCTGACATTTTAAAAGGGGCATCGTTTCTTCCCTTTGGAGACTGATGAACAGGGGCGCTGACCTGGCACAGCGGAATAGTAATAAACCAGGATAGTCCGTAATGGGGAAATAATAAACAGGGATGAAAGTCAGGAGGCTCACAGGGCATGAGTCCGTTCCCTGAGCATAGGGGATGTAAAGATGATGGACAACACAGAGGCTCAGGTACGTTTGAGTCTTTCTCCGGGCACAGGCTTGAACGTTGTGACAACAAAACAAAGAAAACTGTAGGGAGTCCTTCGGGTAAGGCAAATAATCAGAGTCAAGAAGTTTCTTAACCAAACGCTGTAGTTTCACCAAGAAGCGAAATTGTAATCCACATTAAACTGGGATGGCTGGAAGCATTCTCCTCTGTGTTTGCAGTAGACACTCCCTATAACGAGCAGGTGGTTGTCCCTTGGTAAACTTGACTGGATCTGCAAAGTGGTGGTCCTTCTTCTGGCCTTGGCACAAGGGGACTTGGTACTTCTGGAGTTTCTTGCACTACTGAAACTTCTTCTTGAGGTGGTTCCTCTGGCTGATGTGACACTGGACTGACTGGAGCAGGCACATAAATGTTTAACCATGGTGTAAGGAACCATTTTAGATGATCTGTTTCTGCCATTAGTTTTTCAACAGTTTGCATAGGCTCTAAAGACTGAACTGGTAGTTCAGGCACTTGAATTGGAGCTTGATGTTCCTCTGCAACAGTCTTGTCTGGAAGGATTCCTCTTGGAGTATCTTTCTCCTTGTTACACAGTTTCAAGCGATTGCAATGTATTATTGTCACGCTGGACAGGATACAAGATACACAGAATACAACCAAACAAGTGTCTAGGCAAGAAGCTGGGGATGAAGGTTACCTCCTGACAAATCCCTACCAGCTCTCCCTGGTTACCTCCTGACAAATCCCTACCAGCTCTATGCCCATGTTCAGAACCTAAAGGTGGTCCCTGTGCCTAGGCTGAAGATTCCCTAAAATCCCTAAGATGGTGAAAGGGGGAAAGAGGCAGCCTGCTCCCTCAGGACCTGGAGGGGGCAGGCGTCTCTCTAACAGCCTAGACAGACCATCACAAGAAAAACAAAACTAACTTATCTTGTACTGAGCAGGAACAGCAGATCCTTCCTTCCTTCCTCTGAGCAAGACAGAAGCTATAACCCGCACAGGACACTGGGATTGGGCGTAATTTAAACTCATACCAACGACCCCACCCAGTGCACCTGAAGGGAGGCGGATGCAGCTCAACTCCAAAACAATAACAAAAGGCTACATACGTATTGCTAACCTGGCAGACCTCCGCACATAACCTGAGCAGGGCATGACAATTATTTGAGGCGCTTTGTTTTCTCTGGTAATCTCATAGGTGTCAGTTGCTGGATTAGGGATAGCTGAAATGATGTAGGGGTCTCTTTCCCACTTACTGTCCAACTTGCTGGTGCGATGATTGTTCTTTAGCCACACATAATCACCAATTTCAAGAGGCTCTGCTTTGGCAGATTGGTTATAATCTTTTTGCTGCCTTTTGTGAGCATGTTCCTTGTGGTGAAAAATTTCTTGTGCATCAGCTGGACGTCTTTGGTGCTCACTCACCCAAGCAGTTTTTGGCAATGGATTGATGGCATCATGCACTTGTACATCCAAAGTATGGTCAGCAGGTAGTTTACCTTGTCAGCCAAACATGAGGTAGTAAGGTGTATACCCAGTGGAACAGTTAATGGTATTATTATAGGTATAGATCAATTGAGACAGAAGAGTAGGCCAATCATTCCTGGTAGCAGGTGGCACAGCTCTAAGCATTTCTATTACGGTCTGGTTCATCTTTTCACAAAGTCCATGTCAGGATTCGAACCCATGACCAGCCACATCCCAGGCAGTAGCCCTGCTTACTAGGCTACCATCCTCTCTGGACATTCCTCCCTGAAACCTATTATGTAAACTCAGTCTTGCCAAGCCTTGCTCATCACCCTTGATTCCCCACACCTGGTACTTCCCTATATAAGTCCAGCCCCTTGCACTCTAGCTTGCTGATTATTGAGCTCCTGAGCCTTGATCAAGCTTCTCCTCATCTGCTGCTCTTGCTACTACTGGAAGTCCACTGCTGACCAGGAATTGTCTACCGACTACTCTTCTGCTTTGTCCCTACCTACTGAACTGCTACCACTGTTGCCATCCGGATTGCCTGACCACGCTTACTGCCGCCTGCCCTGACCCACCGCCTGCCTACCGACTACGCCCCTGCCAGACTTCCTGAACCTACTACCTGCCTGCGGTCCTTGCCACTGGGCTCCACTCCTACCTCCAGCCAGCTGTCCTCTGACTCAGGTGAGCCTGTAGGACTGTTACAGAATAATCAGCCACACTATGGAGTCCGCAATGGCCACTCTGCGTAAGCAGGTCTCTGAACTTCAAGAATTTGGTACTACATATCAGGAGAAATTTGCCCAGCTCCAAGTCGTAGTCCAAAGCCAACAGAGCGAGATTATTGAACTACAGAGGCAACTCCTGGACGTCCGCGGCACGGCTGCAGACACCCGCATGCCACTCCCATCAAGATTCGGCGGTGACAGACGCCAGTATCGGGGGTTTCTAAACCAATGCCGCATCTATTTTCAGATGTACCCGGCCCCCTTCACCACCGAGAAAAAGAAGGTGCTATTCATGGTCAATCTCCTGACGGATGAAGCATTAGCATGGGCATCACCATACGTGGAGACTAACAGTCAGCTCCTGAACAACCTAAACAACTTCATCACCGCAATGAGCCAAGTCTTCGACGACCCCAACCGCTGTGCGACAGCCGAGGAGCGACTACATAGTCTGCGGCAAGGGAGACGCTCCGTCGCCGAATACACCGCTGTTTCGCCGTTGGGTCACGGACACCACCTGGAACCCAGCGGCACAGAGGAGCCAATTCCGGCGAGGCCTGTCCGAATTAATAAAGGACGAACTCGCCAGAGTTGAGGCCCCGGACGATCTGGATGACTTCATTCAGTTATGCATCCGGATAGATCAAAGACTCTCCGAGAGGAAGAAAGTAAGACTCTGGTCCTTGGACCACAGACCCACTTATTCCTTCTCTTCCACCGCCCAGCGCGACCCCCAGTCAGCAACTGAACCTATGCAGGTCGACGCTCTACGTAGGTCTCTATCCACAGCTGAGAAGGAGAGACGGCTGGCCGAAAACCTCTGCCTCTACTGTGGGGAGCCGGGTCATTTTGCCATCAAATGTCCTCATAAGATCCGAAAGACTATTGCCGTCACGGAACTAAAGGAGCAACCACAGACTCCAACCCCACCAGCAGCCCCTGAAAATAACAACACGGCGGCTCATGGATCTCACTTCATCGTCCCCATCCTCATCGAGATTGAGGGGCGACAACTCCCCTGTTCAGCGATGTTAGACTCCGGGGCGGGAGGCAACTTCATGGACCTAACCTTCGCCCGCGAAAAGAATATTCCACTGACAATCAAGGCAGCCCCCGTTGACCTGGAAACCATCGACGGATCCCCACTCTCCTCGGGGCCAGCCACTCACGAGACCACCCAACTACAACTCCTCATAGAACCAGATCACCGTGAAAAGATCCACTTCTCTCTGATCGCCTCCCTGAAGTTCCCAGTGATCTTGGGCATCCCATGGTTGGCCACCCACAACCCCTCGGTGGACTGGGAAACCCGCTGCATACGATTCCCGTCCGAGTTCTGCTCGCTAAATTGCTCCCACAAACCCGTCCTTCCACCCGAAGACACCACCATCTCAAAACTATCCGTCAAGGATCTGCTACCCTCTCAATACCGCGAGTTCCAGGATGTCTGCGACAAGAAAAACGCAGACAAGCTGCCACCACACCGACCCTACGACTGCCCTATAGAACTGTTGCCCAGGGCCGAAATACCCTTTGGCAGTATCTACTCCCTCTCAGAGCCTGAACTCAAGGCTCTGAAAGAGTACCTGGACGAGGACCTGAGAAAGGGGTTCATCCGGCCCTCTACCTCCCCCGCGGGAGCCCCCTTTTTCTTCGTAGAGAAAAAAGACTCCTCCCTGCGTCCCTGCATAGACTACAGAAAGCTTAACGACATAACCGTAAAGAACCGGTACCCGCTCCCACTGATTTCGGAACTCCTCGAGAGACTCCGGGCAGCAAAGATATTCACTAAACTCAACCTTCGAGGGGCCTACAACCTCGTCCGAATCCGCCCTGGGGACGAATGGAAGACCGCCTTCCGGACACGTTATGGTCACTTCGAGTACCTAGTCTTGCCTTTCGGACTTTGCAATGCTCCCGCCACCTTCCAGCACTTCATTAACAACGTCCTCAGGGACATGCTGGATCTGTTTGTAGTCGTTTACCTTGACGACATCTTGATCTTCTCTGAAGACCTCGAGCAGCACCGCGAACACGTCCGCAGGGTACTGCAGAGACTCCGACAGAACTCTCTCTATATCAAGCTAGAGAAATGCGAGTTTGAGCGAACCACCACTCAGTTCCTCGGATACATCATCTACCCAGAGGGCCTAAGTATGGACCCGGGGAAGGTCCAAGCTGTGATGAACTGGCCTGTTCCGAAAACGAGAAGGAGATACAAAGATTCATTGGCTTCGCCAACTTCTATCGGAAGTTTATCCGGAACTTCTCCAAGGTCATAGCACCAATCACCCAACTCACCAAGAAGGCAGTCCCCTTCTCCTGGACACCCGAGGCCCAGGAGGCCTTCACCAAGTTGAAACTCCTCTTCACTTCTGCTCCAATCCTAATCCACCCGAACCCCGAGCTGCCATTTACAGTCGAAGTGGATGCATCAGACTCCGCGGTGGGGGCAGTTTTGTCACAACGGACAGGGGAGAAGATGCTATTACACCCGTGCGCATATTTCTCCCGCCAGATGTCCCCCTCCGAGAAGAACTATGACATCGGGAACAAAGAACTACTGGCGATCAAGGATGCCTTCTCTGAGTGGAGACACCTGCTGGAGGGAGCCACCAACCCCATAATCGTACTAACTGACCACAAGAACCTCGAGTTCATCCGCAGCGCTAAGAGACTCTCAGCCAGACAGGCCAGATGGAGCCTATTCTTTTCCCGCTTCAACTTTCTCATCACCTATCGCCCCGGATCAAAAAACGGCAAGGCTGACGCCCTCTCCAGAATGTTTTCTGAGCCCTCACAGAGTAACAAGGGCCAAAATAACATCCTTACCCGAGAGAAGGGTCGTAGGGGCCACCTACTCTAAAGAACTCCTGGGCACAATCAAAGAAGGATATGAAAATGACCCCTTCCTCGCCCACCCCACAGGGAATATCAGCCTTACGTTTAAGAACGGTCATTGGTTTCATCAGGACCTACAACTATATGTACCAGAAATCGCACGGCTCAAGGTGCTCAAACTCAACCATGACTCCAAGCTGGCCGGCCATTTTGGCACAAGAAAGACCCAGGAGCTTCTCTCCCGCTCCTTCTGGTGGCCAACATACAAGGAGGACATCACGAGGTACATCTCCTCTTGCGCGGTCTGTGCCCGCAATAAGACTCCTCGTTCCTCTCCCGTGGGTCTGTTACAACCCCTCCCGATTCCCTCCCGCCCATGGGGCTCGATCTCCATGGACTTTGTGGTAGACCTTCCTCCTTCAAAAGGGATGAACACCATCCTGGTCGTGGTCGACCGTCTCACCAAGATGGCCCATTTCATCCCCTACAAAGGCCTACCCACCGCCAAACAGACGGCCGATCTTAATTCTCAGAGAGGTCTTCAGGCTGCATGGGATCCCGGACGACGTGGTCTCCGACCGAGGCGTACAATTTGCCTCAAAGTTCTGGAAGAACTTCTGCCTGGCGCTCGGGGTTAAAGTGAACCTGTCCTCTGCTTTCCACCCTCAGTCAACGGGCAGACTGAGAGAACTAATCAGACCCTAGAGCAGTACCTACGCTGTTTCAGCTCCCACCTGCAGGATGACTGGCTTGACCATCTCCCCACGGCCGAGTTCGCCTACAACAATGCTGAGCACAGCTCAACCAAGCACAGCCCCTTCTTTGCTAACACAGGCTCACACCCGGTGTTCATTCCCCACCTGCCCGTCGCCTCCACCCTCCAGCAGTGGCCGAATGCCTAACAACCCTACAGGAGGCACAAAAGAACATTATAGACAACCTCCACCTCGCCCAGAGGCGTTTTAAACAGGGAGCAGACAGACGGGCTTCCATGTGGGAGACAAGGTGTGGCTGTCCACCAGGAACCTCAGATTGAAGGTCCCCTCCAAAAAGTTGGCCCAAAGATACATGGGTCCGTTCCCGATCACCGCACAAATCAATGAGGTCACGTTCCGGCTCGACCTTCCGGACTCCATTAGGGTGCACCCTGTCTTCCATTGCTCACTCCTCAAGCCATACGTGGAGAACACCTTCACAGGCCGCCACTCGCCCCCACCACCACCCGTGAGGGTACAGGGTGAAGAAGAATACGTTGTCGCAAAGATCCTCGACTCCAGGATCCACCGGGGAAGACTACAATACCTAATTGGGTGGGAGGGTTACCCTCCCGAGGTATAACTCCGGGAGCCAGAAGAGAATGTCCACGCCCCCAGACTGGTAATTAAAGAGTTCACCGACGGCACCCCGGTAAGCTGCCCCTGCGGTGCCGGAGGTCACCTTGGAAGGGGGGGGGGGAGTACTGTCGGTACTTAAATGGTTTGATTCGAACCCCGTGACCAGCCACATCCCAGGGCAGTAGCCCTGCTTACTAGGCTACCATCCTCTCTGGACATTCCTCCCTGAAACCTATTATGTAAACTCAGTCTTGCAAAGCCTTGCTCATCACCCTTGATTCCCCCACACCTGGTACTTCCCTATATAAGTCCAGCCCCTTGCACTCTAGCTTGCTGATTATTGAGCTCCTGAGCCTTGATCAAGCTTCTCTCATCTGCTGCTCTTGCTATCTACTGGAAGTCCACCTGCTGACCAGGAATTGTCTACCGACTACTCTTTGCTTGTCCCTACCTACTGAACTGCTACCACCGTTGCCATCCGGATTGTCTGACCACGCTT